>NC_142788.1:31986857-32014357 GCF_988280905.1 Pimephales promelas | reverse complement strand
GGCTTATTAGTGAATGGTGACATGAGAAGTACAGAAGATCACAGGATCAATAACATCCCGCCAGATTGCCTGAATCCAGTTCCTTCGAACTTCATCGACAGGGAACTGACGAGGGAAGGAATGAAAACGACAGGTATGGCTGCTTTTGGGAATAACCAAAAAGATCGGTACGAAACAACTCTCACTAGTTGCCTTCGGCGCTATCTGTTATGAATGGAGCGGAAGAAGATTATCACGACAATTGCGTATTTCCGGTCACAAATACGGAAGTTGTGAGAAAGGTCTATGAGACGAACCTACACGATTCCTCAGATCAGGTGTTGTTCTCGTCTGTCCGGCAGACACGGGCGTAACGGTACGTCTCCCAATCAGCCCACACACACACACTCAGACGCCCACCACCCCCACAAAACTAATAACAATGATCAAAATAGTTCAATGCTTTTGTTGTTTTTACTCATCTAACATTTTATTCAAATAAATAAGCTACACAATTTTAATTAGGCCTACCAATGACATTTTAATACCACACCAAAACTACTATATAACTAAAGACTTTACTATAAAGTTCAACTGTTATAAAAAAAGCAAATAAACTTAACAAAAGAGAAAAAAATAACAAATAAACATAGTTACAAGCAGTGCCCCCCAAAAATAGAACAAAGATGCAACAGATTAAATGCAGTTTTAATGTATAGCTCACGCTGTCCACATACAGATATTGAATAATCAAATGTAAAATAACAGTATTTTATTTTTATAACAGTATTTTATTGATTATTGTTTAGCTATAAACATAGCCTAATGTATTCTGAAGGAATATTCTCATCAGTGATCAACTTTTACATAAATCTGCATATATTTTTTAAAATTTACTCCAGGTGTAACGGAGGCCAGCTGGTAGTTGCTGTGCGAGTAAACCTCACTCCCCGATTTCAATGGGCTCTATGCACGGCGGTATTTCCGGTGAAGGATTAAGGATGCTCGATAACTTCCGCCGATCGTAGAGTCCAATGCAATACCGAGAATTTATATTAAATTTTATACTCCATGGTTATACTAAAGAAACGTTAGTCACAAAAACAGATAAAACAGACACCCCTCGTTGTGTTTATGCTTCTTTTTAAAATTATATAAAATAAACATAACTATATATAAAATTACATCTAAACGTATATATGTTTCGTTTCAAAGACGGGAGGACAGTAAATATTGAAGACTCTGCCATAATCCCGTTTTCCTCGGTTCTCCTCCGCTTTAATCTCCACAACCGGAAATGGACGAGCATCCTTGCGTCAAATGCGGAACTTATGCGTGCATATAGCCCATAGGCGCTCTAGCGACAGATGCTAGCGGCTGCAGTCTTTAGCCTCCTTGTTAGCGCGCCTGACTCTCATGCCGGAGACCCGGATTCGAGGCCCGCTTGGAGGTCGAGTTGGACCCGGGTGTGAGGGGTTATACAGGGTTACAGTTACACTTCAAATAAAATAATTTAGTTTATACACTGCAAAACTGCAACTGCAATAAATAGCCTGTTATGAGATTAATGTTTTTAAATAAAAGTTCAAATATACAAGAAAAAAAAAACAAGAAAAAAAAATTTTAAACATAAAACTACACCGCCAATAGGTGGCGGCAGAATGATGGTAATCCTATTTTCGTAGGTGAAATATAGGCTAACTAAAACAGTAAAGTAACTTAATATAGGCCTTAATACAAGTAGCCTTAATACAGGCTAATTGTTTGTAATAATAAACATTTATGATAATTAAATAGGCTAGCCTACTTCGCGATAATATTCAGCAAAACAGCTCCCTTGGTCGTGTTATGTAAATAGCCTAAATCATGCGTTAGCCTTTTTTCTACTTATATATATATATATATATATTACACTTATTTAGCTGTTGTTGCATCCCTTTACAAGCCATCTCATTTTTTCTTTATCCATTTTTTTTTTCAATGACTACGAACTTGTAGGCTCCCGCTCGATCAGCGCCCACAGCGCCCCCGCCCGCTCGCTCGCGATATTACCCCCCATGATTCTATGTTGGAATCTCATGAGGGCGCCGGCTCTGGCCCGTTAGTACTCTAAAATGTTATATAACAATGAGGAAACACAGAAATGTTTTAGAAACGCACAACAGCAGATACATATTTAGAAAATACCAAACAAATTATTATTTTTTTACCATCGCTTTGCCGCCCCTATGAGGTGCATATAGCGCATACACACTTTTTGCGCCAGTGAGTGCAGATCAATGATATTAATGAATATTAAGTGTCTTAATTTAAACCCCAACTGATCACACTGAAGGCGACATTTGCGAGGAAACCTAACTCCATCACACACACACACACACACACACACTCGCTCACTCACACTCAAGTGAAATCAGTCTCTACACATCTTCAGTCAGCTTGTTTAGACGTGCTGGAGTTTCTATCTTTGGAAATAAAGGCTCGTTTAGACGTCCTGCTCTATTTTTAACGAGAGTGTTTAATCTGGAGATGTTGAGAGTTATTGAACTGACGAGATCTGTAGACTGACTCGTGTGTTCTCTAGAGCTGCTTTACAGCTGAATCTGAGTTTGTCTCATATTTGATGAAGTTTCTTAAGATACTTTTAAAACAGTCTGTGCTGTCTCAAGTGCGGTTCGGTATATAAGGCCTGCATGCAATCGTGTGCTCTCTTCACGAAATTCGACAAACGTTTTCTTCCAGCTTCCATTTATCTGCTCTTCCGAGGGCTCGGGTGTGCTCGTTGGACCTCGGCTTAAATGAAGCATAGACGAGTCGAGACTACATGATGATCTGAGATGTCATCGCTCTGCTGCAGAATTTCGACAGCATCAACATCTATTCCATGTGATAATATTAGATCTAGAGTATGATTACGACAATGAGTGGGTCCTGACACGTGTTGTCTAACTCCAATAAAGTTAAGGATATGTAACATTGACATTTCTTCATTTAGCTGACGCTTTAATCCAAAGCGACTTACAATCGCTATATATGTCAGAGGTCACACGCCTCTGGAGCAACTAGGGGTCAAGTGTGTTGCTCAGGGACACATTGGTGTCTCACAGTGGATTCGAACCCGGGTCTCTCACACCAAAGGCATGTGTCTTACCCACTGCGCCATCACCATCCCTGAATGCCAATCCCAATATATCTTTTACGTTATCTACATGTATATTGAAATCACAAATGATTAGTACTTTATCTGCAGCCAGGACTAACTCTAATAGAAAGTCAGCACATTCTTTGATGAAGTCTGTATGGTGGCCTGTATTCAGTAGTCAGTGCAAATCTCAACGTGATTTATCATTTACACTAGATAGTTACCAGTGTTAGGGAAAGTAACTTTTAAAAGTAATGCAATACAATATTGACACACCAAAAGTGAAATAAGCTTCAGGCTGAATAATGCCGGTGTGTCCAGTAGAGGGCGCCGCTCAAACTAACCCCTCAGCTGCTGATCTGGAGAACGGAAGAATAGGAGACAGGAGAACCCTAACTTTACCAATAAAAACAAAGAAAATCTTTAGTCATTTTTGCTTATGCTTTACCTCAATCATCGAAGGTCAGACGCAAGTACATTAGTCAAAGTGAGATTAAATGCATAAAATATGTTAGCATAGTGTTCTAATACTGCATTTCAATGACTATTCATTTTGAGGAAAATTAAAAAAAAACTATTTTGGAAGTGAGATGATACTGAAGATATTACTATAAGTTACAGCAACGCCTCCCTCTTTGCCTTTCCGAAGAGGCTCCAGTTTAAAAGAATAATCTTGACGGGTGGACTCATATACGCAATTCAATTATTAAAGCACCCCATTATTTTACATGTCTAAACTAGTCCTAATCAACTCACCTTCTTACATAAACCACAAGAAACCATAAGACAAACCCTTAATTTGGCGAGTCAACCGCTCCTCGGCTCGTGCGTGGAATGTGGCCTGTAACCATTGACGACCGCTGACTGGGTGCTATTGGCTGATGCTGATGAACTGCTGATGTGCTATTGGCTGATGAACTACTGCCATAGGATCACCGAAACATGTTTAATACCTGTAATTTGTTATACTTCGTTTTTCAGCAAGACATCAGAAACATGCATTTTGCCCTCATTGTGAAACCGTCGGTAGACACACAGTTCTCAGCATGTCGGATACACTGTTCTCAGGTCAGTGTGCGGTTGCACTAACTAGAGCGCTGAAGGAGTTGGCGGGATCATAGGATCATAAATGCAAACTTTTACAGACGGTTCAGTCCAAATTGGTGACCTGCTTCATCCAGTTCACTAAAGAGAACCAGTTCAAAAGATTCATTCGTCATTAGAAGAGGAGCCGCAACAATGGAGAATATGGGGAATATATATATATATATATATATGTTCAACATTCAAGCAGGAAAACCTGTTCTAGCAGAGCCTGAAATCAAGACCTCGAACAAATCACAGCCTTTTGAAGTTAAATATAGCGTCTCCGGTTTAATATAGCGATTCCATCTCCAAATTTAAAACATCTTGAAATGATAATTTTGACTTTTCTTACACCATTTAAATTTGATCAAACTAAACGCAAGACTTGTTACAAACCCTGCAGTCGGAGGAAATCAAGCACAATCAAACCCGCAACAGAAACAGATTTATTTGCACATGTGGAAGCGGCTGAGATCAGAGCGGTGTGCGTCAGTGTTACAGGGAAACGTGCGTGTCGTCAGAGCGGATCGAGTCACACGTGACACACATAACGCTCATGTGACCCGGAGGTCAAAGAGTCTCAGTTCTGACACGTATAACAGTTAAAAACAGAGCACACAGGAAGTAGTCCAGCTGTAGGGCACAGGAAGAACAAACCTCAGCACAACATTACCAAACACCAAAAACTGTGTGTCGGTTTCAATCAGAAGATCCGATGACAATTCCATCGCTCTTGCTGAAACTCACTTCCTGTTAGAGGCGGGGCCTTTATGGAACAGGTAAATCGACCTCTGAAACCCTGAAAAGGGAATCAAAGCAGAATAAAATGTCACACTGATGATCAGCTGATCACAATCTGTCACACAGAACTCCTTTTCAACAAAGTCTGATTCATCAGAAAATTCAGTCAGTAAATTTGTGTGTGTGAATGTCTATCAAATGTGCCTGTACGTAGCTCATAGCCAATCAATTCAATGATACCAGGTGACGCATGTGGAGCGACAGAAAATCAGACGAGGAAGACGATGATGGGTCTTATGGGTTTATGTATACACAAAGGCTGTGTCAAAAGGTCAAATTTGGTTCATGGTGTCCAGGCTGCTTAGCAGCGTGAATAAAATGGGTCAGGGGGCGGTGGTGGCGCAGTGGGTAAGACACATGCCTTTGGTGTGAGAGACTCGGGTTCGAATCCACTGTGAGACACCAATGTGTCCCTGTGCAAGACACTTGACCCCTAGTTGCTCCAGAGGCGTGCGACCTCTGACATATATAGCAACTGTAAGTCGCATTGGATAAAAGCGTCAGCTAAATGAAGAAATGTAAATGTTAAATCGAGCTTCGGCAAGGCAGCATGGGAAACTGATATTTATCCAAAACAATGTATTGTGAATATTACATGTCTTTTATAAATAATAATAATAATTTGTTAGATTTATATAGCACTTTTTCTGGGACCTCAAAGCTCTTTACACGAAAGAGGGGGAAGAGGGTCTTTTAAAACATAGAGGTACGTACAGCTGCAATGAAGTGAGTGAGATTACTGACTCCCAATTGAAAAATTGTGTGATACTGATATTTTCCGGTTCATCTCTGTGAAGCATCTGTATTGAATGAAGTGCTGTAGAAATTAAAGTGACTTGGGTGGATGGATGGATGGATGGATGGATGGATGGATGGATGGATGGATGGATGGATGGATGGATGGGTGGATGGATGGATGGACTCGATGGATGGATTCGATGGATGGATGAACTCAATGGATGGATGGGTGGATGGGTGGATGAGCGGATAGATGGGTGGATGGATGAACTCATTGGATGGATGGGTGGATAGATAAACTTGATGGATAAATGGGTGGATGGATGGGTGGATGTGTGAATGGATGGATTAACTCATTGGATGGATGGATGGACTCATTGGATGGATGGATGGACTCATTGGATGGATGGATGGATGGATGGATGGATGGATGAACTCAATGGATGGATGGATGTGTGGATGGGTGAACTCAATGGATGGATGGATGAACTCAATGGATGGATGGATGGATGGATGGATGGGTGGATGGATGAACTCATTGGATGGATGGATGTGTGGATGGATGAACTCATTGGATGGATGGATGTGTGGATGGGTGAACTCAATGGATGGGTGGATGAACTCAATGGATGGATGGATGGATGAGTGGGTGGATGGATGAACTCAATTGGATGGATGGGTGGATGAGCGGATGGATGGATGGATGAACTCATTGGATGGGTGGATGGATGGATGGATGGATGAACTCAATGGATGGATGGATGGATGGATGGATGGGTGAACTCAATGGATGGATGGATGGATGAACTCAATAGTGGATGGATGGATGAACTCAATAGTGGATGGATGGATGAACTCAATAGTGGATGGACGGGTGGATGAACTCAATGGTGGATGGATGGGTGGATGAGCGGATGAGCGGATGGACGGGTGGATGGGTGGAGAGGCAGACAGATAGAGGGATGATGTACCTTTAGCACATGTGCGCGGTGAGCCGATGAGCTCGTAGCTGCTGAAGCCGATCTCAGCGGTGAGGAAGGAGCTGAACTGGTCAGGCTTGAGTCTAATGCTGCTGTAGTTCTTGTAGGTCTCCTCCTGAAACACACACACATCAAACATCACACACCACTAATCATACACAATATCCTAAAGCTTCAGTCTATATATTAAAGCATCGATGTGACGGCTCTTGCGGCGGCTGTAGCAGCTCCAGGGCTGGGGTTCGAGGATCAGGTGTAACAGAGGTGTGTGTGTGTGTGTGTGTGTGTGTGTGTGTGTGTGTGTGTGTGAGTGTGTGTGTGTGTGTGTACCGTCAGTCTCTTGCGGCGGCTGTAGCTGCTCCAGGGCTGGGGTTCGAGGATCAGGACTCCTCCAGGTAACAGGTGTCTGTAGATGCGATGGAACAGTCTCTTGAGTCCAGCGTCTCCGGAGTTTAAATGGACCCACTTGGTCAAACTCAGACACAGGATGACATCATACTCAGCACACTGTGACATCACTGACGCATCACTGTCCGGCACGTAGTTGCCCTGAACACACACGCACACTACATGAGATCAGTCTGGGCATTGGCCACAATGCACACAACACACACACACACACACACACACACACACACACACACAGACTGTATGGAACGTAACAGTAAAGGTAAGTCGCACGCGCACCTGCAGGAAGGACAGGTTGCAGGGGAACGGGCCGGGGCAGAGAGCCATGATGGGAAGCGTGGCGATGGGTCCCCTGCAGCGAGTGAAGGACACAGGGAACCTGGGTAATGCTGAGGTCCGGTCCAGCTGGAGGCCCATGAGCGGCGCCAACCCCTCGACCTCTGACCCACCTGACTGCTTCCTGTCCTGTAATTCCGACAGGAAATGGCGTAGGTTCTGGCGGGCCGTGTGCACCAGTGCCCCGTCCAGGTCCAGGCCCAGGATGTGGGCAGGGCTCCAGTGCCACGCAATGGCCAGGGTCACGTGACCCGTGTTGCAGCCCACGTCCAGGACCCGTTTCCCGCGGAACCACTCCGGCTTAAAGAAGGCCAGACGTGGGTCGGCGATCAGCGACGGCGTGCGGTAACCGTAGTAACGGCTGTAGGTTCCGTACTGGAACTGGCGCTGAGGCTTGCGCTGCTGCTGGGTTAGTGCCGCCCCTGGAGGAGGGGCTCTGCTGGCTCCACCCACAACAGGAGTGTGGAAGGTCTGCACAACTGGACGTTTAGTAGGCGGAGTCGGCGTGATTGACAGGCGGTCAGAATGGCTGGTGGTTCGTCTGCGCTTCCTGTGTTTAGATGACTGGGTGGAGCTAGTCGAGGAGGGGTGGGACCGTCGCCGCGGCAATATGGGCGGCACCACTTCGTCGCGGCAGTTGATTGATGTGTTGAGCTCATACGGGCGCGGCGACTCCTCCACGGGTTTCAGCGCCACGGCGACCGTAGCCTCCACGACAGGGAGCGTCAACCCCTCAATGACCTTTGGCCTCTCCGCGTCAGAGGGGTCAGCGGCAACCCCCGGGTGGTGCCGGTTGCGGTGTCGGCGCCGGCTCTTCATGGGCGACACCAGCACGCCAGCGGCCGCATCCGCACAGCTCAGGTTCAGCGGGTCTGTGATGTCTTTCGGGATCAGGATCTCCACCGGCTCGCGGCTTCTGGAGGGAAGCGGCGATGATTTGGGCGTCTCGGCGTTAAGCGCCTTGCTAACCTCCTCGTCCAACAGACTGTTGAGGTTCAGCGGATCGAAGATGTTCCCGCCCATCAGGAAGTTAGAGGGTAGCACCGGGTCACTTTCAGAGATAGCGCGGCGCCTGCGTTTCCCAAGACTCGGATGTTTAAACCCCACGTTCATGCTAAAGCGGCGCTTGTTGAGCTTCTGTGGTGCTGACGTCTCGCCCAGTGTCTGCAAGCTGCTCTTCATCTGGAAGGGTCTGTCGTGGTTGACCCCATCCTGAGGAGTCACGTGATTAGCGGCGAGTTCGGTTAGCACCATGTTAGCGGTCACCTGCTCCTGGACGGTTGTTAGCAGCGGAGACGGAGCGTGACAACCTGCCCCGCTAGCGGCCGGAAGCTCACTCTGCACGGACATCACGCTCCACATCCATCAGCCTAGGAAAACACAGGTCACAACACGTTAGCTTCAACCACAACAGTTCAACACATTAGCTTCCGCCACAGAATGAGAAAATTTAAAAGAACTACTGCGACTTTTATGGCCCTTGCACGCGGAGTCCGAAACTCTTGCACATTAAAAAATAAATACAACCTCACGTTGTGTCACTGCCTCCGAAACTATCGTCCATCATAGAAAAATTCTTATCGGGTTTGATTTTCTGCGTTTTTTGGTATTCGTATCGTAGCCAGCATTTTGAGGGCTTTTTGACAATTCAGAGCCACTGAATGACGAATACAAAAACAAACATACATGTCAGAAATACCTTTAATCTCAATATTCTGGCTTTTTTCCTCACAATTGCCATAAAAGTGTAGAACTATGAGAACAAAAGTCAGAATTATGACACAAAATGCAGTTTTACTTTTTACTCCATGGCAAAAATAAGCTTACTGCTACTAATAAGTTCTACTTCCTAACAGACAAGCGGGTGAAGAGTACTTACTTGACTAGCGATCCTTCAGTATAGTTTGATGTACATTGATGTGCTTGTGATCCACGTGTTACATTTGACAATCAACACCGCCACGCCATCGGCTCCGCCCTGATAATTTGAATAACACCGCCCCCAGGAGGGTCTACCGCACTGCTAATGAATAATGCCTCAGAAACAAGAGTCCCAGAAGCTCACGCCCCTCTTTAACACACACACACACACACACACTTGTAAGCGCGATTGTTTCTCCGCCTTTCTTTCGTAAAAACATACGCGAAAAACACTCCTAAATAACGCACTGGTACACTGTGTTTTGCGACAGATACGCCCTCTATCTGCACTAGAGATGCTCTAGTAAATATGAAATGTACTTCTCAAAATATTGATGATTAAAAACAGAGTTTGCTCTCTCGAAAGCTCATGAATGCGCGAGCTCGAACTGCTCCATCTCGCGCGGTAGCACAGCAGACTCACGCGCTTATATAGTCCAGCACACACCGTGACTGACGGACAGCCGCCTCCGCCAATCAGAGGACAGGGTATTCACTAAGGCCCTCTAAACGGCCAATAGTTAAGCTCCAAATGAAGGCATGTGCTTTCGGTCACCGCCTCTCCTCGCTGAATAGGTATCCAGCCGAGTGCCTGTGCTGACCCGACAGAAACTAATCAATATCATCAATATCAACAAATGTCACTTGCCGAGGACAAAAATAACTTTGAATATTTAACTGTGATTTATGACCTGTGAAAACCCCATCGCGCTTGCCTGGGCACAGTCGTGAACTCGACACAGGCACCGTCACATGTGTAAAAAAGCCCTGACTGAGTTCCTCAGCACGAAACTGACGCGAACAGCCGCGAATAATGACCGAATGAAGCTGGAAATACGCGTTATGTGACACTGACATTATGCAATTTGATACATTAATGCGAATGTGAGTTTTTAAAGACACCCTACCTAGTTTCTGCAGGAGGAGGGGAACTCTGGGAAATGTAGTCCTGTTCTCTGAATCTGCTGCAAAACCAGAGAAATAAGAATTTCAGAAGAATTTATTTTTGTTCCAAGTTCCGTTATTCTTACTATTTTTCTTTTTTACAAGATGTTACAATAACTGACACAATGGCATTGTTTATGTAACACGATACTTGTTTATGGGAGATGTTGTGAGCGGGGCTAGTTGTCACATAATTGTTTTTTTTTTTGTTTTTTTTCAATAGAGAATATACAAAGAGATTTACATGACAAGTCACATAATTGTTTTAAACACTTCCCCATGCCAACATGACGAAACTTAAATCAGCTGCCATATCAACAGAAAAGAAATTGCGCCAAAATTCAGAAATCTTTGGAAGATATCACTGAACATTTTTTTAACCATAGCAAAAGTTCAAAAGTTGTTTTTTTTGGGGTTTTTTTTTTTTTTTTTTCAAAATTAGACAAATCCGATATTACTTAATGCTGATCTAACCAGCAGAAACACTCGCTGGGTTTAAACCCCAGTTGCTCAGGCGGGGCATGTTGTCACTCGGAGTTGCAATGAGTCGCTATATTACAACTATGATATTTTGTTCTACACTTTTATGAATTCTATTGAGAAACCATGAGAAAAAGGTCAACAAAACAGTCAGTGTTTAGAAATTATTCATTATTATTATGTTTTTAACTATGCGGTATAGCTGTGTTTTCCGGTGTGTTTGTTGTCAAACTCAAAAATGTGTATATTTTTAATAATTAATAATGGCATTATTTTAATTAAAGTACTTGATTTAATTAAAGTAACTGTATTTTATTGACAAAATATTTTAGTTTGTATTGCATATTTTTTTTAATAGATCAGATAACTCTATCATATAGCCTAGTGATGTTACAATAAACTGGGGCATCACATTTCACTGCCATTCTTTTGGGGTAAATCAAGAAAAAAAGTAGCACACATTGTGTTGATAATAATAATAATCATAATAAGTTTAATTTATATAGCGTCTTTCCGAAGCTCAAGTACGCTTCACAATAACAGTACAAAAAAACAATCAGACAATAGACATTTGCCCAGTCCGAGCAATTGCAGTCGCATTACAGAATGAAGCAAAAGCACATAATTGTACTCGAGGTGTGAAATGAATGTAGGGAAAATTAAATACTCTGAACCCCAAGTGCATTTACACAAACTGAGAAAGTCAAAAAGTGTTCGGATGTGATTCTGCCAGAAAAAGAGATTAATTGTAGATGAACTATTCTAGATGAATGAAAACAGCACCGAGTGCATCACCAGTGTGTGTCACCGCTAGCAGAGGTGTGCCTCAGCTAATCAGAACAATAAATATGGTTTATCCACAGTCTTTAGGCTTGGTCGTTGCTAAAACTATTTTTTTAATTAATTTATTTGTATTTTGTTTTTAGGGCCCCCTTAAACATCGGTAGATGAGGTTATGGGATTCTAACTCTACCCCATACCTAAACTTAACCCTAAACCTAACCCGTCACCTAACTGACGTTAAAGGTAAAGCGTCAGTTGTATGACGGCCCGGGATCGCCATCTACCGACGTTTAAGGGTACCCTAAAAAGGCGGATATTGACGTATGGTCAAAATACGTCCCAAAACGTCAGTTATATGACGATTTGGGATGAGACTGTGTTACACACACTGCTAACCCTATACCCGCCAGCTGTGAAAGCAGCTTATGAGAAACTATGGACTTTTTTGTTGTCACTTCTGGCGAGATATGATCCATACAAATATAAATGTACATGACCAAATATTGCAAAGGCTCTAGAAAGCAAAAGCAGGATAAACTATTTGAGTCCTTGAATTCGATACGAAATCTTAACTAAAAGGCCAACTTAAGAGAAATAAAAGATCCAGAGTTTTACTCTGTTATAATGAACACAAGACATCAGATCAGCGGAGCCAAGGGTTCAGATCCGTCACGATCCAACGCCAGCCGAGGACACAATCACCAGAGCTTCGGGTTTCTTGCAGTACAGGACCGAAGTGCTCATGGGATGGAAAATGAAATAGCTTTTAGAGTGAAAGCACAACTCCACACAGGTCTGAGGTCAGGGATAGGGCGGCGCAAGCGCAATCTGCCCTTCAGAAACGTATTCTAGCAAGGAAGCCCCCACACACACACACACACACACACACACACACACACACACACGTGTGTGTGTGTGATGGAGCTTCTGTCCACTAGAGGGAGTGTTGTTGAAGTCCAATCCTGGGGTCCATGGAACAGTTTAGAGAAATGGAGTGGAAAAATATAAAAACAAAGATTAAAATAAATAGATACATTTAATTAAAATAAATAAATGTATCTTTACTCAAATAAACAAATGTTAAATTAATACATAAAATGAAAATAGATTGATTAAAAGAAATGAAAATTCGATTTATATAATACATTTATTCACTTGAGAAAGATTAATAAATTAATGAAAATACATCTAACTTGCATCTAACAGTATTACAATGAGGAGACAAAAATGCAATGATGTAATGTAAAATAAACTAAATATTTTACACATATACAATATGAATTTTTCACAGTTTAGTTGGGTGTTTATATACATACTGAGAACATACTGTATACCTGTCTTTATATGTTAGGATGTGGTGGTGCCGCGCAGGAGATGATGATGTTTGGGGTCTGGCTGAATCCAAACTATGAAACATTATTTTTACCACATTATACGTATCTACGTTTGAGCAGATATCCACAAACACAGTATTTAACAGTGGTCTAAACATTATAATATTCACCATATCAGAGTAAACACTCATATTAGCCGACTTTTATATTGTGCTGTGTTTTATTATCAGACATAAAAACATTGTGTACGAATTCAGCATGAAAAGGTTGCCTACCTGTCTTTAGTTCAAATTTCAACATGTTTCTGTCTATATATATATATATATATATATATATATATATATATATATATATATATATATATATACATACATACATACATTTTAGTCTGGCACCAGTAGCTACAATGTAAAGTTTATGCAACAATAAAATGCTTTCTATTAAGAGTAAAAATATCTTACGTTAAAAATCTTTCTCATCTTCAAATCTCCCTCTTCTAATTCTTCTGAGGTAAATCCCAGGTGAACAGCACAGCGTCGATGAAAAGCAGAGGAGTCGAAGTCTTTATGTGGATGTCAATTGCTCGCTACCTCTGACACTAGACCCAGTTAAAAACATATCCTTTTAACAAGCATTATAGATAATGTGATTATATATATCCTATGTGGCTGTTTAGTGTATTGTATGTACAATGTAAAGCAACCTTGAGCCTCTGGAAAGGCGCTATATAAATAAAACTTCTTCTTCTTCTTCTTCTTAATTGCGGTGTGGTCATATTAGAGCTAATGAGGACGCGTTTGAGAAACTGTACATCTCAATGCTTTCATACAGATTCCTTAAACAGAGAATATTTGTTTTTGATATGATTTACATAATTTAAAAATACAGACATCAAGCTTTGTAAAAACATAAATCTCAAGTCTGTGTGACAAACATTCGCTAAATTACAGAGTCTCAGAATGACCTTCACATTAAGAGAGCATCATGTTAATTTTCTGTATTTTACAAAAAAATACAATATTTTGTTTTTATTACGAGTGTACATAAATAAAAGAAGACATTTAACAGTTTTGAATGATGTATAACACTTGCCTGTATGATAAAAAGAGGAGGAACAGACGCTGGGATGATGAGTAACGATGCAGGTGGAGCTGGGGAGGTGGAGGGACGCCGGAGCGAAGGGGTCAAGCGCTCCGCAGGTCAACTGAGCGATTAGATGGGTTCAATCCTCCCGATATTACGCTGTGAAGGTCACTTAAAGGACCCGAACCCTAAAACAGTACACACACTATATGGAATATTACCTGACATCAGAAACACACACACACACACACACACATTCATCAGTCAGTGTTTGATGTGAGTGCTGTCAGATGTGATTTAATGAAGTGACGCAGATGACGTGTGTGTGTGTGTGTGTGTGTGTGTGTGTGTGTGTGTGTGTGTGTGTGTGTGAGAGAGAGAGTGCGTGCGTGCGTGTGTGTGTGTGTGTGTGTGTGTGTGTGCACGCGTGTGTGTGTGAGAGAGAGAGTGCGTGCGTGTGTGTGTGTGTGTGTGTGTGTGCACGCGTGTGTGTGTGTGTGTGAGAGAGAGAGTGCGTGCGTGTGTGTGTGTGTGTGTGATTGAGCAGAGCTGCTTCCTGTTGTTGCAGTAGGACACACACACACACACAGAGAGAGAGAGAGAGAGAGTACAGGACACACACAATGAAAAAAATAAATAGGTTACACACTCACACCCATGTTCACAGATATGCAAGGTTAGAAAACAGGAAATATGAACAATAGACTCACAAAGTCAAACTTTGTGTGTTATTGAGTGAGTGTGTGTGTGTGTGTGTGTGTGTGTGTGTGTGTGAGGAAGTCAGCATTGTTCCAGCAGAGAGAGATAGTATAAGGAGGGAAACACAGATCCTGAGAAAATCCAGAGGAGTTGGTGTGTGTGTGTGTGTGTGTGTGTGTGAATCTAACATGATCCTGATGGACAGAAGATGATGATGACGATGAAGACGATGAAGATGATGACGATGGTCTGCACTGATGGCCGGTGAGTAACACGTGTGTGAGTTATTCTACATCTGAGTTTGAACCCTGCGAGGTTAAGAAAGTGTGTATAGAACAAGTGTGATCGGATGATGTCATGATCATGTGACCCTCAGCGTGTCACACACACACACACGCTTCAGCATCTGTTTTTCACATATAGTAGTAGTGAAGTCTTGCTTCTGTTAATTACACAACAGCCGTTAGTGAAGGAGAGATTAGAGGAAAACAGGCCAACAGATTATAATCTTCATAAACAGAGGAAGGAGAATAATCTCTCAGATCACATCTGCTGAACAACTGACAAACAACAACACGATGAGCACCTCACACACACACACACACTCACACACACACACACACACTCACACTCACTCACACACACTCTCTCTCACACACGCACACTCACACACTCACTCACTCACACACACACACACACACACACATTCTCTCTCACACACACACACACGCACACACACACGTCTATTCCATTCAGATGATTTTATTATTACATTATTTTATTATGTGGCCAGACAGTTAGTTGCGCGTTCCCGTTAAAAGCGCACTCGCGTCCGGTATTGTTCCCCCGTTAACGGGACAAAGATGCTCTGAGAGGGAGGGAGGGAGGGAGGGAGAGAGAGAGAGAGGAGGGGGGGGGGGCAGAGGGAGAGAGAGGGAGAGGGAGGGAGTGAGGGAGGGAGTGAGTGAGGGAGAGAGAGAGTGTCACACACTGACCGGTGGGTAACAATGATGATGATGTTGATATTGATGATGATGGTCACCGGGCGCACGCGGGTCACCGGGATGCGGGGGTAACGGGCACAGGCACGCGCAGGTGAGTTTGTGTGGCTGATGATCGTGTTGTTTGTTCGATAATTTCTCGCTGAAGGGCATATGTTTGAGCTCGTATGAGATCATGTCGCTGTTAGGATCAAATCCCATCACTGTTTCTCCGACCCGCTCATTTGTCCCTCAGTTCATAGTCTGTCAGAAACATCACGGTTGTGTTTTGTTGTGAAATCGCTTCACACCGGTGCCGGGTTAGGCATTCGGGCGCGCGCATCTTGCGTTCACTGCAACAATAACAGCTATTCCTGTCAAAGATGATTTTTTTCAGTCACGATTGATTTGATATTACATTCTTGATCTATATGTACATATATTCACAGCAGAAGCTTTAATCAGTATCGCTTTTATCGGATTTTTTTGGTCACAATCGCTATTTACAGTATTTACAGTATTTACAAATGGACTGTAACGTTTAGAATAACGCTCTTTTGTGCGTCGCGCGCCCTACATCCGCCCGCTCGCGGCTGCGCGTGCACGTGCGCGTGCCCGAGTCAGATCAGGACAATAGACCTGCAATCACATCATATGACATTATCAAAAGATGATTCTATTGTTGTTGATTCAGGAACGTTAAAAGCTCTAAACTGGTTTAGTAGCGAATAGTGCAGATTACAATGTGCTGGTCAGATTTATTAATTATAACCTTTATTTTACCGGGAAAAGAAGCACATTGAGATTAAGATTCTCTTTTACAAGAGCGTCCAAGAGTGGACACATCTCGTTTGAGTTTAACAGATAACATCCATCAATAAATTCACATATACACACACAAGCAAATGCAACCAGTTTCACTATCAATACATAACTAGTTCAAACATTTACAGCCCGATGTTTCATTCTCCAAATCACTTAAAACTACTTTGAAATGTCCAACGAAACCAGCTCTGTAAGTTTCACCGTCCTGGCCACATTATTCCAGACAGAGGGAGCGAGAAACTCAAAGCCTTTCCCTAGTTCAGAACCATCACTGGGACACCCCGACACACAACACACACTGATGATGAGGGTTAGGAGATCTGCTATGATGCTCAGTGCACCGGGATGAAGCATGCGGACTGTGATTGTGAAGATGCGTTTATATCACATCAGTCCAGGACAGACAGAAGAGCGGCTGCGGCGAGACCGGCTTTGATTCTAAAGTAAAAACCCAATTTCGTTTCAATCGTTTCATCAGTTGCTGAAGATGAGGAACAGGAGAGAGCGTCATCAATTAAGATCCCAGATACCGATACTGAGACTGAATCTCCGAGCCTTGGGACGGAGTCATAGGCAGAAGATTATACACACGAGTTCTGTTTCAAAGATCGTTATTAAACCATCCAATCGTATGTTTAGATAATCCAAAACGGACGAGTCGTATGATCAACGGTATCAAATGCTTTTGATAGATGGATGAATAAGGCTGCCGTAGTTGTGCTATGTTGTTTTCTAAAACCTGACTGAGAATCAGACAGAAAGTCCTTTACTTGATTGTTGACAAATGTTTCAAGGACTTTGACTGACCGCTTGCAAATGGGCCGGTAATTATTTGTGTGTGTGTGTGTGTGTGTGTGGGGATCTCCACCTTTAATTACCTGATTTCCATAAGTGGAGTTTAAGACAAGAGAAAGGTTAGGAATGTGAGTCAGAGGCGGGGCAATATTATCTGCTGCTAGCTTTAAAACGCAACGTTCCAGTTTATCAGGACCAATCTAAAGATTAAGGGCTTTGCACACCTCAGAGATTGCAACTGGAGAAAAGTTGAATGATTGACTAGACTCGAAGCATTGCGCAATTGGTTTTCCTAGATTTTGCCCATGCCAGGTTGTGCTAGTGAAGCATATTTGATAAAGGATGAGAAAACCATACATTATTCCGACCCTTCACACTGTACCTTTAGAGAGGAGCATGTCTGTTGACTAAAGCAGAGACATTTGCATTAAACAATTCCAAGGCCATTTAAGGTTTTAAAATGGTTTAAAAAGGTTTTAAGGAATTACATTATTTTGTTCCCACTCCAAATTATTCTAATCGTGTAGGAACCCTTCTGAGATCCTGAGATTAGTTTCATGTCACGCTTGGTTATGATGGATGGTTTCGTTTTAGGTGATTGTTATGTTTTTGTGATGAATAAATGTTTTTGTGATGTCTAATCGTCTAACTGAATACTCGAATACCTATGGGGAGTGTTTGTTAAGATTAGATCTTTTAGTGATGATTTTTCTGGACATTTTAGGTTTGGTCTAGTGGGCTTGTCAACAATCTGAAAAAGATTAGATGCATCACAATATGTTTTAAATTCATCAGTTTCTGAATGAAACTATTCCAATTTAAATCACCAAGAACTACCAATTCTTTAGCATTGTAAACTCTGTAAACAATAAAAGTAATACTTTTTAGATTAAATAGTTTATTGCATCTTTAGACAATTATATTATATGATACTCATGATTCTTAATAGAACGATGTTTGGATAATCAATCCAGCTTCAGTCCAGCTGAAATATTACTAACAATGTCAAAGTTTGGTCCCACTTTATTTTAAGTAACTTTAAGTACTATGTACTTACACTGAAAAATAAGTACAATGCACTTATTGTGTTGATGTGGTAATGTAAACTCACTCACTCACTCACTCACTCACTTACACACACTCTCACTCACACACACACACACACACACACACACACTCACTCACTCAATCACACACTCACACAATCACACACTCACTCATACACACACTCACTCACTTACACACTCTCACTCTCTCATTCACTCTCTCACTCAATCACGCACTCAATCACTCACTCGCTCACTCACTCTCACTCTCTCACTCACTCACTCACTCACTCAATCACACACTCACTCACTCAATCACTCACTCACTCGCACTCTCTCACTCACTCACTCACTCAATCACACACTCACTCGCACTCTCTCACTCACTCACTCACTCACTCAATCACACACTCACTCACTCGCACTCTCTCACTCACTCACTCACTCACTCACTCAATCACACACTCAATCACTCACTCACTCGCACTCTCTCTCTCACTCACTCACTCACTCACTCACTCAATCACACACTCACTCGCACACTCACTTACTCGCTCACTCACTCTCACTCTCTCACTCACTCACTCACTCACTCAATCACACACTCACTCGCACACTCACTTACTCGCTCACTCACTCTCACTCTCTCACTCACTCACTCACTCACTCACTCACTCACTCAATCACACACTCACTCGCACACTCACTTACTCGCTCACTCACTCTCACTCTCTCACTCACTCAATCACACACTCACTCATACACACACTCACTCACTTACACACACTCACTCACACACTCACTCACTCACTCACACACACACACTCACTCACTCGCACACTCACTCACTCGCTCACTCACTCTCCCTCTCTCACTCACTCACTCACTCACTCAATCACACACTCACACACTCACTCACTCGCACACTTACTCACTCACTCACTCACACTCACTCACACACTCACTCGCTCACTCACTCACTCACTCACACATTCACTCACTCACTCACTCACACACACACTCACTCACTCACTCACTCACTCACACACACACTCACTCACTCACTCACTCACTCACTCACTCACACACTCACTCACTCACTCACTCGCACACTTACTCACTCACACACTCACTCGCTCACTCACTCAATCACACACTCACTCACTCACACACTCACTCACTCACACACTCACTCACTCACACACTTACTCACTCACACACACACTCACTCGCTCACTCACTCACTCACACACTCAATCACACACTCACTCACTCACTCGCACACTTACTCACTCACATACTCACTCAATCACACACTCACTCGCACACTCACTCACTCGCACACTTACTCACTCACACACTCACTCACTCACTCACACACTCAATCACTCAATCACTCACTCACTCGCACTCTCTCACTCACTCACTCACTCACTCACTCACACACTCACTCGCTCACTCACTCAATCACTCGCACACTCACTCACTCGCACTCGCTCACTCACTCACACTCACTCACTCACACAAATACTCTTATCTCGTTGAAATCTTGACGGATTTACAAACGGTTTGGTTTCTTACAAACGTTATTAAGGTGGCTATAATTGTGGATGATTATTTATTGATACACATATTGTTCATAAGTTCAAAGTTTCAAGTCTCTATGACTTATGGTTTGTCTGCCCGCACAGGGTTAGAGGAGAGTGCTGATCCATGGAAAATTAAACAATTACACTAGTGTTTCATCGTGATGCGCTTGAACCCCATATTACACAAATTAATTACAAAAACATTTATGTACACAATAAGTCCATTGTATCAAATTATTAATTTCAATGTCTCTCCCTGTGTGTGTGTGTTGTGTGTCTTTGTTTGTGTGTGTGTGTGTGTGTGTGTGCAGGTGTTGAGTGTGTGTGTGTTGAGAGTGTGTGTGTGAGGTCAGCATGGCTCCTCGGCCCTCCTCAGGAGAGTTATGGGGTCTTCACCTGATGCCTCCTCGTATTCTGGTGGACTGTTGTCTTCCCAACGGGATCCTGGTGAGTCTGGAGTGTCTGAGAGAAGCTCCACTGACCAGCGTAAAGCAACAGCTCTTCAGCGAGGCCAGGAAATACCCACTCTACCACCTACTGCAGGTATACACACACACACTCACACACACACAGAGACACACACACAGACACACGGCTCTCAGCTCCTCTGTGATTGGCCCACAGGAAGAGTCCTGCTACATCTTTGTGGGCGTGACCCAGGAGGCGGAGAGGGAGGAGTTCTATGATGAAACCCGACGTCTGTGTGACCTTCGCCTCTTCCACCCGATCCTGAAGGTCATCGAGCCACTGGGAAACCGAGAGGAGAAGATCCTTAACCGAGAGATCGGTCAGTTCAGGCCAACTACACCAGCGTCAGTTCAGGCCAACTACACCAGCGTCAGTTAAACCAGCGTCAGTTCAGACCAACTACACCAGCGTCAGTTCAGGCCAACTACACCAGCGTCAGTTAAACCAGCGTCAGTTCAGACCAACTACACCAGCATCAGTTACACCAGCGTCAGTTCAGGCCAACTACACCAGCGTCAGTTCAGGCCGACTACACCAGCGTCAGTTCAGGCCAACTACACCAGCGTCAGTTCAGGCCGACTACACCAGCGTCAGTTCAGGCCAACTACACCAGCTTCAGTTCAGGCCGACTACACCAGCGTCAGTTCAGGCCAACTACACCAGCGTCAGTTCAGGCCGACTACACCAGCGTCAGTTCAGGCCAACTACACCAGCGTCAGTTCAGGCCAACTACACCAGCGTCAGTTCAGGCCAACTACACCAGCGTCAGTTCAGGCCAACTACACCAGCGTCAGTTCAGGCCAACTACACCAGTGTCAGTTCAGACCAACTACACCAGCGTCAGTTCAGGCCAACTACACCAGCGTCAGTTCAGACCAACTACACCAGCGTCAGTTACACCAGCGTCAGTTCAGGCCAACTACACCAGCGTCAGTTCAGGCCGACTACACCAGCGTCAGTTCAGGCCAACTACACCAGCGTCAGTTCAGGCCGACTACACCAGCGTCAGTTCAGGCCAACTACACCAGCGTCAGTTCAGGCCGACCAGCGTCAGTTCAGGCCGACTACACCAGCGTCAGTTCAGGCCAACTACACCAGCGTCAGTTTAGGCCAACTACACCAGCGTCAGTTCAGGCCAACTACACCAGCGTCAGTTCAGGCCAACTACACCAGCGTCAGTTCAGGCCAACTACACCAGCTTCAGTTCAGGCCGACTACACCAGCGTCAGTTCAGGCCAACTACACCAGCGTCAGTTCAGGCCAACTACACCAGCGTCAGTTCAGGCCAACTACACCAGCGTCAGTTCAGGCCAACTACACCAGCGTCAGTTCAGGCCAACTACACCAGCGTCAGTTACACCAGCGTCAGTTCAGGCCAACTACACCAGCGTCAGTTACATCAGTGTCAGTTCAGGCCAACTACACCAGCGTCAGTTCAGGCCAACTACACCAGCGTCAGTTCAGGCCAACTACACCAGCGTCAGTTACACCAGCGTCAGTTCAGGCCAACTACACCAGTGTCAGTTCAGACCAACTACACCAGCGTCAGTTCAGGCCAACTACACCAGCGTCAGTTCAGACCAACTACACCAGCGTCAGTTACACCAGCGTCAGTTCAGGCCAACTACACCAGCGTCAGTTCAGGCCGACTACACCAGCGTCAGTTCAGGCCAACTACACCAGCGTCAGTTCAGGCCGACTACACCAGCGTCAGTTCAGGCCAACTACACCAGCGTCAGTTCAGGCCGACCAGCGTCAGTTCAGGCCGACTACACCAGCGTCAGTTCAGGCCAACTACACCAGCGTCAGTTTAGGCCAACTACACCAGCGTCAGTTCAGGCCAACTACACCAGCGTCAGTTCAGGCCAACTACACCAGCGTCAGTTCAGGCCAACTACACCAGCGTCAGTTCAGGCCAACTACACCAGCGTCAGTTACACCAGCGTCAGTTCAGGCCAACTACACCAGCGTCAGTTACACCAGTGTCAGTTCAGGCCAACTACACCAGCGTCCCGTGGTTCTCCTTTTGTTTATCATGAGCTCACTGTCACTTTACAGCAGGATGAATTCTGATTGCCTGGCAATGTTTTTATTTTCCATCGTTTTCCGTCTGTGCGCAGGGTTCGCCATCGGGATGCCCATCTGTGAGTTCGAGCTGCTGAAGGACGCGGAGGTGCAGGAGTTCCGGCGGAACATCTTGAGTGTGTGTAGGGAGGCAGTGGAGGAGCGTGAAGGAGGAGGCGCACACACACAGGCACTTTACGTCTATCCTCCAAACCTTGAGTCCTCGGCCGACCTGCCACAGCACATCTGCAGCAAACTGGACAAAGGTGTGTGTGTTCGTTCCTCTCTCTCTCTCTCTCTCTCACTCCCCATCCGCTCCCTCTCTCTCTCTCTCCCTCTCTTCCCATCCCCTCTTGCTCACACTCATCTCTCTCTCTCCCTCTCTCTCTCTCTCTCTCTCTCTCTCTCACTCCCCATCCGCTCCCTCTCTCTCTCTCTCCCTCTCTTCCCATCCCCTCTTGCTCACACTCATCTCTCTCTCTCCCTCTCTCTCTCTCTCTCACTCCCCATCTGCTCTCTCTCTCTCTCTCTCTCTCTCTTCCCATCCCCTCTTGCTCACACTCATCTCTCTCTCTCCCTCTCTCTTACCCTCTGCTCCCCCCCTCTCTCTCTCTCTCACTCTCTCTTTTTCCCTCCGCTCTGGCTCCGGCTCATACTCGTCTCTCTGCAGGCCGTCTCATCGTGACCATCTGGGTGATCGTGTCTCCGTCAAACTCGAAGCAGAAGTACACGCTGAAGATCGCACACGACTCTCTGCCGGAGCAGCTGATCGCGGAGGCCATCCGGAAGAAGACGCGTAGCATGCATTTGTCCGCGCAGCAGCTGCGTCTGTGTGTGCAGGAGTACCAGGGCCAGTACATCCTCAAAGTGTGCGGCTGCGATGAGTACTTCCTGGAGAAATACCCGCTTAGCCAGTACAAGGTGTGTGTGTGTGTGTGTTTATGTGTGTGTGTGCGTGCGGCGCTCTCTACAGTAGCTGTGCTTCCATATACCTGTTCTTATGTGGGATATTGCACAAAAATAAAATCCTAAAATGCAGATAATAAACCTATTCACTCAAGGCAGATAATTAGAAGCCGTGTGAATGTAAAGCATCAGTGTGTGTGTGTGTGTGTGTGTGTGTGTTCAGTACATCCGCAGCTGCATCACTCTGGCCCGTCTGCCACACCTGATGCTGGTCAGTAAGGACAGTCTGTACAGTCAGCTTCCCTCCAGCGGGTTCCTGGCCCCATCCTACAGCCGGCGCACGCCTCAGCCCAGCCCCTGCCCCGCTGGAGGAGACCCCGGGGCCCCGCGCTCGCTCTGGGCCTTCAGCACACACCTCAGGGTCCGGCTGCTGTGCGCCACATACGTCAACGTCAACATCAGAGACATCGACAAGGTGAGAGAGAATCAGTCATGCTCATCACTCGCTGTGATGTGTGTTTTACTCAACCGCTGTGTGTGTGTGTGTGTGTCAGATCTATGTGAGAACAGGAATATATCATGGAGGAGAACCGCTGTGTGACAACGTCAATACACAGAGAGTACCCTGCTCCAACCCAAGGTAACACACACACACACACACACACTCACACACACTCACTCACACCCACATACACACTCTTACACATACACATTTAATAATCTCTCACACACAGGTGGAACGAGTGGTTGTCGTATGACATCTTCCTGACAGACGTTCCTCGTTCTGCTCGCCTCTGTCTGTCCATCTGCTCCGTAAAGGGCCGTAAGGGGGCCAAAGAGGTGCTTAACCGTTCCTTACCTGTCAATCAGCATGAGTGACTCACTGAGATCTCACAGCGTGTGTGTGTGTGCAGGAACACTGTCCGCTGGCCTGGGGAAACATCAATCTCTTCGACTATAAAGACATGCTGGTCGGTGGTAAAGTGGCTCTGGGTCTGTGGCCGGTTCCTCACGGACTGGAGGATCTGCTCAACCCGATTGGAGTGTCAGGATCGAACTCAAACAAGGTGTGTGAGGAATATGGCCATCAGCTCTGTGTCAGATAATCCACTCTGCTCTCCATCAATTTACTGCAGTAGCTGTAAAGTCTCAAGAAACACATTATAAGACTCATCTAGACATTGATGCTCCTTTAGAAAGTATAATGCATTAACACAAATGACAAGCAACCAATTTCACATATACTTATATATGAAGAGTTCAGCACCTGCAGTCTGTGCACCTACCACTATGACACTTCAGAAAGTTGATATGATGCAGATTTAACAGATTTAATTTAGGCTTTAATTGACATTGACAACATTGATCTGTGAACATACACAGAAACTCAACTAAACATGCTTGACGCGCAAGAACAATCCTCTCGAGAAAGCTCAAACTTGCTGTGTAACACCAGAATGAATCTCATTGGTTCTCGCTGAAGCTCAAACATCTATTACACAGTATTTATTTAATTCAAGCTGTGATACTGGTCTCTGTTTTACTGATTTTTGAAATCTTTGTATTGTAACAACATTGTTCCCAGCAAAAATAAGTATTTTATGATATAAAGGCTGTCAAAGGTTTGGAATAATTATGGTTTTTAAAATGTTTTTGAATGAAGTTATGCTTCCAAAGTTACATTATAACAGATTATAACTGATCAGCATCTTAGAATCATTTCTGGAAGATCATGTGACACTGAAGACTGGAGTAATGATGCTGAAAATTCAGCTTTGTTCACAGGAATAAATGACACTTGACCATATATTAACATAGAACTCAGCCATTTTACATTCTAATAATATCTCATTGTTTTTACTGTAGTTTTGATGAAATAAATGCAGCTTTGGTGAGCACAAGAGACTCTTTCAGAAACAATACATGATTATCATAAAATAAAACAACTCATATCGTTTACCTCAGCAACTATATTCACATTGTTACCTTTGTGGTTTGTGTGCAGGAAACGCCGTGTGTGGAGCTGGAGTTTCCTTGGTTTAACCAGACGGTGGTGTTTCCTGATGAGCAGCAGATCGAGGAACACGCCAACTGGAGCATCTCTCGTGAGCTGGGCTACAGCTACTGTCTGGGGCTGGTACACACACTCACACACACTCTCTCACACACACTTGCACACCCACACACACAAACACAAAGAAACTCACACACACACACTCTCTCTCAAGCACACACACACACACACACATACTCTCTCTCTCACACACACACACACACACACACATAACTTATGCTGAATCTCTCTGCCCCATCAGAGCAGTCGTCTGGCGTGTGACAGCACTATATCGCAGGCAGATGCGGAGCAGCTGCGAACACTGTGCAGTCGAGACCCGCTGTATGAGCTTTCAGAACAAGAGAAGGACTTCCTGTGGAGACATCGGTAAACACACACACCATACATGTTATGGTAACACTTTACTCACCAGCCCAACCACTAGCCCAACCAGCAGCCCAACCACT
Source organism: Pimephales promelas (assembly GCF_988280905.1). NCBI lineage: Eukaryota > Metazoa > Chordata > Actinopteri > Cypriniformes > Leuciscidae > Pimephales > Pimephales promelas. Next base: position 31,988,450 of record NC_142788.1, on the reverse strand, counting down.
AGTCCAACCACGAGTCCAACCAGCAGCCAAACCACTAGTCCAACCATGAGTCCAACCAGCAGCCCAACCACTAGCACAACCACCGGCCTAACCACTGGCCCAACCAGCAGCACAACCTGCAGCCCAACCACTAGCCCAACCACTAGCCCAACCAGCAGCCCAACCACTAGCACAACCACCGGCCTAACCACTGGCCCAACCAGCAGCACAACCTGCAGCCCAACCACTAGCCCAACCACTAGCCCAACCAGCAGCCCAACCACTAGCACAACCACCGGCCTAACCACTGGCCCAACCAGCAGCCCTACCAGCAGCCCAACCACTAGCCCAACCACTAGCCCAACCAGCAGCCCAACCACTAGCACAACCACCGGCCTAACCACTGGCCCAACCAGCAGCACAACCTGCAGCCCAACCACTAGCACAACCACCGGCCTAACCACTAGCCCAACCACCAGCCCAACCACGAGTCCAACCAACAGCCCAACCACAAGCCCAAACCACTGGCCCAACCACGAGTCCAACCATGAGCCCAACCAACAGCCCAACCACCAGCCCAAACCACCAGCCTAACCAACAGCCCAACTACCAACCCAACCACCAGCCCTAACCAGCAGCCCAACCACTAGCTCAACCACAAGCCCAACCTGAATAATTTTCTACATTACTTGTAGGGGCATCATGTGCTGGTGCGCTGCGACAACACGACAGCTGTAGCACACATCAACCACTGGGGGGATGCACTCCTCCAAGCTTCATGCTCTTGCTCACTGGCTGTTAATATGGAGCAAGCTCTCTGTCGTTACGGGTGACCTATGTCCGGGGCAAACCATCTTTATGGGGTTTGGTGCCTCCATCCTCAGATAAGGGGTCTACTATGGAGGAGGTTCGTCCAGACCAAAATGGTCCTGTGTTCTTTTCACAACAGGACTAGAATGCCCCATACGTGCCCATCCATGGCCCAACGTGCTGCTCTTCGTATTTCCTTCCCTTTGCCTCATAACGCCGACTCTGGCCAGAGAATAGAGCTTGCCCATGATTTTGATAGCTTCCATGTGGCTCTAAGAGATCATCCCTCTGCTGGATGCCTGGCCGTGGCCCCTCTATTACGCACGGATCTTCTGTCCCAACCAACGAGGGAATCTTTCTATAAAAATCTATATTGTTAAAAGCATTGTCTAAATGAAGGTGACATGACTTGACTCTGGGCCTGGCCCGTGAGAGGGCCAACTTAAACACATTGGGGCTCCCCCCACGTGTTATTGCCTTCCTGTATGCGACACATGAAGGTGCCTTTTATGCCAAGAAGCTTCCCTGCGTTCACGTGTGAGGTGATTGAGCTTTCTGCTATTCACCGTCCTCCTTTCTCCTCCACAGAGGATCAGAGTTTGCTGTTGGGCTCTGTTTAAGGGAGTTTCCTTGCAGGACATACATGTGTGCCGGCTGTGCCTCTTCCCATAATCTCCCCATAAGTCCCTGTGTGTCAGATATTACCGGCTCGATGTCACCGGGACCCCAGTAGCTCATTCTGTCCTGGGTTTGGGCTCTTCGTAGCCTTGTGCTCTTAGGGCCTCTTTAAGTCTGGGCTGCCTA
>NC_142788.1:31964357-31981857 GCF_988280905.1 Pimephales promelas | reverse complement strand
CACCAATCACAGCCCACTACTCACACACATCCACCAATCACAGCCCACTACTCACACACATCCATCAATCACAGCCCACTACTCACACACATCCAACCAATCACAGCCCACTACTCACACACATCCATCAATCACAGCCCACTACTCACACACATCCACCAATCACAGCCCACTACTCACACACATCCATCAATCACAGCCCACTACTCACACACATCCACCAATCACAGCCCTCTACTCACACACATCCACCAATCTACTCACACACATCCACCAATCACAGCCCACTACTCACACACATCCACCAATCACAGCCCACTACTCACACACATCCACCAATCACAGCCCACTACTCACACACATCCACCAATCACAGCCCACTACTCACACACATCCACCAATCACAGCCCACTACTCACACACATCCACCAATCACAGCTCTCTACTCACACACATCCACCAATCACAGCCCACTACTCACACACATCCACCAATCACAGCCCTCTACTCACACACATCCACCAATCTACTCACACACATCCACCAATCACAGCCCACTACTCACACACATCCACCAATCACAGCCCTCTACTCACACACATCCACCAATCACAGCCCTCTACTCACACACATCCACCAATCACAACAGTTTGCAGACAGCTGAGTAACTGGTGTGTGTGTGTGTGTGTGTGTGCAGAATGCTGCCGTACGGCTGTCTGTCCATCGGTGACTGTGTCGGCCTCATCGAGGTGGTGAAGAACTCGCACACCATCATGCAGATTCAGTGTAAAGGAGGCCTGAAGGGGGCGCTGCAGTTCAACAGCAACACACTGCACCACTGGATCAAAGAGAAGAACAAAGGAGAAGCGTAAGAAACACACTTCACCTCCTTATACTACGCCCTCAGAGTATGGTATGATCGGACAAACGATCACATCGTACGATCGCGTCTTTAACGGCTGCTCTCTGTCCCGTCCGGACACTGTAGACGGACCTGTCAATCATCTCGTCACTGTTCTAATCCTCCACATTTCACTTCATCTCTGCTGATCTCCAGTCGCGCCCGAGACTCTCCGCATATTAATCCATAACCATGCTTTTAAAAGTTAATGGCCAAATGGATCTTCATACAAATCCGCATTATTGCAGATGAAATATAACACAGATAACATTAAATTAAAAAAGAACTTGTATCAGGTTAATCTGATTATTAGTCACTCAAACTGAAAATGATATTCTTTCCTTTGCTGAACGAGGGACTTGATCTGCTTTCTTGTCCTCTGTAACGGTCTAACCCGAACCGAACCCGCGCTTTACCTTCAGGGCCAAGTGTGCGTTTATTGTTTTCCATCATCTCTTGTCGGCAGTAGCAGGACATTCCACATGCAACGCGACGTTCTTAAAAACAATATGATGAAATATTAATCTAGTCATTTAAAGAATATTTCTGTAAACAAAATATATTTCAAGTTTACTGCAGAACATGCATAGACACACAATATATTGAAGTATTTCGAGAAGGTATGGAGACTTGCATCATTCGCAGTGCTTCATGGGAGTGGGTGGAGCTTTTCTGTATGGCATCATGGGTAATTCTACTGTAAAGCAAAAAACAAGTTAATAAATCAAAAGTATAAACCACTGATGAACAACCTCAGCGCTCTCAACAGTTCTGTCCTTAAAGGTTTAAGTTATCGTTTAAGATCAACTTCGGAGAAACTCCAGTGTGAAGAAGCCAATCATGTGTGTGATGCAGTCCCTCCGTCTCTCCCTCAGCTACGACAGGGCCATCGAGCTGTTCACGCGCTCGTGCGCCGGATACTGCGTGGCCACCTTCATCCTGGGCATCGGGGACCGGCACAACAGCAACATCATGGTGAAGGAGAACGGACAGGTACGCCAACCAATCACGGCCCACCCTGAGAACAGGCGGTCCAGTGTCAATGATGCCGAGTGGATCCCTCATGATGTGCTGTCCGATGCATGTGTCCGTCAGCTGATCATGTGATCCTGTTTTCCCGCAGCTGTTCCACATCGACTTCGGCCACTTCCTCGACCACAAGAAGAAGAAATTTGGATACAAACGAGAGCGAGTTCCTTTCGTTCTCACACAAGACTTCCTCATCGTCATCAGCAAGGGTGTGCAGGAGTGTACCAAGACCAAAGAGTTTGAGAGGTCCGCACACACACACACACACACACACACACACACAGCTCACTGTACAGCACAGGTGTGTGTCGTATCCCTCACTCTGAGTGTGTGTCAGGTTTCAGGAGATGTGCTATAAAGCGTATCTGGCCATCCGTCAGCACGCCAGCCTCTTCATCAACCTGTTCTCGCTGCTGCTGGGCTGTGGGATGCCGGAGCTGCAGAGCTTCGACGACATCTCGTACCTGCGCAAGACCCTGGCGCTGGAGAAGAGCCAGCAGGAGGCGCTGGAGTACTTCACCAAGCAGATGAACGACGCGCACCACGGCGGCTGGACCACCAAGATGGACTGGATCTTCCACACCATCAGACACATGCCCAACGAGCACTGACACACACACACACACACACACACGCACACGCACGCACGCACACACACACACACACACACGCACACACACACACACACACACACACGCACGCACGCACACACACACGCACACACACACACGCACGCACACACACAGATCTACTGATGTACAGTTACGGTCATAATTTTACATCTCTTTTACTGTTAATCATTTATCAAAATAAAAATGTTATTATTCAGCACTCAATTTAATAAGCTATTTCTAATAAAAGACAATCTACAAGATGAAATAATAACTCAACTTATAAAAGTAACTTAATTCAAAAGTTTGCATTGAATCTCGATTGTGTCCTGATCCTCTGAGTAAAGGGGGTGTACTCTTATGCCGCAACTATATTCACATTCATCCACAGTCACGAGCAACACGGGAGAATGATATTTCCATAAAGAAGCGTCTGTTTTCAGGACAGAACGATTTCTTGCCTCGTGACATTATTAATGTCATGATAATTAAACATAATTAGTCCAAATTCTCATTCGAGTAATGTGACAGTCTATTGTTTAAAAAGTATTTATATGTCATGATAGTATTTTTATACAGTTTTGTATTTGTATTTGTTGTTTTGTACTGCAGTATTTAAACGGTAATGAATCTCTAATGAGAATTATGGATGTTTAATATGAAGAAATCTGAGCGGCTCTGAAAACAGCTTTCCCGTTCTCCGTGAGGAATATCCCTCCTGTGTTCCTGTGCGTGACTGTCCTCTCCACACACACACACACACACACACACACACACACACACACACACACACACACACACACACAGGTGTTCAACGGGAAGTTCCTAAGCCTAACCGCAAAGACTTGTGGGAAACCACTACATGCGACTGAGCGCCAGAAACACGATGAAGATGATGATGATGAGGGGTCAGCGTGTCTTCGCTCAGATCAAGAGAGTTTACAGTCCTCAGGGTATCAAGGTCAAAGGTCAAGCTTTGATTGGCACTGCCACCTCTAAACCAAACAGCACGAGCGGTCGAATCAAAGACACTACCCAGAATGCACTGCGGCAGACAGCTTTGATCACTCCGCTAGTCTTCCACACGTTAAAGCGCGTCTGCGATGCTGGACCGAACAACTAGCACGTTCAAATTGTATTTTCTATCTCTTTGGATGCGACACTGTGAGACACGATGGAATTAAGCGAATTTACAATCAGCGAATCAGAGCCAGCCAATTATAATCCCGCGAGATCACAATCTGACAATCATGGAGGAGCTCATCGTTACTTCTCTAATCCAGCATCTAGCGTTCTGTGTCAGCTAAAATAATCGTGCGAAGAACGCCAAGTTATGAAAATGTTTTTTCTTCTTCAAAACGTCCAGTTCTTAAAATGTTTCTAAACGATTTGATCTTGGTTATGTGAACATTAACATTATATCATTCTCCAAACATTATGGAAACATTACTTTCGAACGTTCTCTGAAACCATTTAAAAACATTAGACGTAAAAACGCAGCATGAACGACGTATAAATCATGTTTTTGTGCATTATTATTATTAACTTTGAATGAACATGTGTTACTGTAACTGGAAGAACGTTTCATAACCCTTTCTGTGAATCTCAAGCTTATAATGAAGGATTGCACCATTTATACTTATTATTACCCGTTTATAAACACTCATTGAGTCTGGATTATTCATTCTAAAAATGAACTCTAAGTGTTCTATAATGCAGTGCAGGACTCAATGAGTCGTTATAAATATGTTGATAAAATACTAAGACTTCAAAATAAGTATAAATGGTGCAATCATTCATTATAAGCATGAGATTCACAGAAAGTGTTACCAAACGTGTGTTCATAAAAGCTGTTCTCAGATCTGATCACATGATCAACATGTGAGCCAATCGTCTGAAAGCATCGACTTCCTGTCACATGACTCGCGTCTGCTAGTGCAGCTGTGCATGAATCATGTTTACTTCCTGTGGTGTGATGGAAGTGCATCTCTGCTGTGTGTGTGAGCACAGACGCACTGAACGAGCAATAACACACACACACACACACACGTAGATGTAGTAATGAAATCTCTGTACTGTAATGATGATGATACAATCAGGAGTTCTGGGTGTTTGTTAGTGGATGTTTAATGTTTTACAGTCATTTATTAAACTTTTTTTTTAATATAAATGCTGGTGGGTTATTGGTGAGTGTGTGTTTCAAGGCCTGTTCACATCAAGAAGGATAACACACACATCAGTCTAATATGGTGTGCAGAACAAGTCTATCTGTCGGCAATACTGTGGTGATGTATGAAGCTCACATTCAAACTAAGCGCCACGGTGTAAGAAAACAAAAGGTATTTAACTCGCAATTCTGACTTTATTACTCACAATTACTAGCCTGACTTCGTCACACTCAGTCTGATACCGCTTCATGAGGCGTGTCTTAACCGAACCTCTGCACTCAATTGGATAGTCGGTAGACCTACAACCAATCAGAGCAATGCAGTCAAATACTCAAAGTCAAATACTTTGCATCGCACCGTTGTCAACTACAGAACTGACTTATTTTAGAAGTTAAATAACGAGTGCTGTTTCTTTTCCTTACTCCTCCATGAGTGCCACCAAAGGAGAAACCACAGCGACCTCAGGCTGTTCATTACGTCCATCTTCTTAACGACCGTCAGAGTCAGCTGATGAGTTACACTTTTCCCGAATCATGTGGGAAGGACGGCAACAATATCTTTCCGATCGACAAATGCCTTGATTGCAGTTTTCTGTTCGTCTATTAAATCGATTCGTTTCACAACAGATGCGACAGAGGAATCTGTACGTCTCAATTCTCCATCTCTGAGGGAAACCAGTTTAGCGCTCTTTGATAACGTGATGATTACGTCCCTGCAGATCACCTGTCCATCATCGTATAAAGCCCGCCCTGGCAATTTGATTGGCCCGAACGTTTTTTGCCTGCTCATAATCACTCCTCAATGGATCGAGTCTCCATCGGCATCCAGGCTATACAATTACAAGTTTATATCCCAAAATTACGACTTTCTTTTTCGCAACTACGAGTTTATCTTGCGATTCTGACTTTATTCCTTGCAATTGCAAAAATTTATATCTCCAAATTCCCACTTTTTTTCGCAATTCCGAGTTTATCTTGCAATTCTTACTTTTTTTCTGCCAATTTCGACTTTAGATATAAACTCGAGATAAGGTTGTGTATCTCTCCTTTTACGTGAAGTGTTTCGCCCTTGTACCAGGCAACGGTAAATGAGACCACATCGTAACGAACGATAGTGCTCTGTCTGTTATAAGTGCTGCAGTTTTGTCGCCTGTCACTTTAAATGCTCAAACTCTTTAAAGCAGGATGGATTCTGATTGGCTGTAAAAAAAATCGTTCTGAAAGTGATTCCAGTGATATAATTCTTCTGTGCCATTACCGTTACAGTTGAGGTGTGGAATTGATTATTCTCTTAGAGTGAAAGCTATTAGTAAAATTTTATCGTTATCATTATAGTTATCGTTTAAGGAAGCATATGGGTAGCAATATTCAATTTTAAATGTAATATGCAAAATGGCAACGCATTTCTGTATTTAAATTTACATTTCTATTACATCTGTGCAACGTTTGGTGCAAAAATTTAAATTCAATGATATAACTTACATTTACTGCATACACTACTTTTAATATGTAAATTGAATACATATTTTTACAGTATTACAGAAATGATTAGATGTTACACATGTTCAAGCAAAAACTGTAGCAAAATAATCATTTAAATGTCAATCACTGCATGAAGATGGCCCCGCCCCATCCACCCTGTCAATCACTGCATGAAGATGGCCCCGCCCCATCCACCCTGTCAATCACTGCATGAAGTTGGCCCCGCCCCATCCACCCTGTCAATCACTGCATGAAGATGGCCCCGCCCCCATCCACCCTGTCAATCACTGCATGAAGTTGGCCCCACCCCCATCCACCCTGTCAATCGCTGCATGAAGATGGCCCCGCCCCATCCACCCTGTCAATCGCTGCATGAAGATGGCCCCGCCCCATCCACCCTGTCAATCACTGCATGAAGATGGCCCCGCCCCATCCACCCTGTCAATCACTGCATGAAGATGGCCCCGCCCCATCCACCCTGTCAATCACTGCATGAAGTTGGCCCCGCCCCATCCACCCTGTCAATCACTGCATGAAGATGGCCCCGCCCCCATCCACCCTGTCAATCACTGCATGAAGTTGGCCCCACCCCCATCCACCCTGTCAATCACTGCATGAAGATGGCCCCGCCCCATCCACCCTGTCAATCGCTGCATGAAGATGGCCCCGCCCCATCCACCCTGTCAATCACTGCATGAAGATGGCCCCGCCCCATCCACCCTGTCAATCACTGCATGAAGATGGCCCCGCCCCATCCACCCTGTCAATCACTGCATGAAGTTGGCCCTGCCCCATCCACCCTGTCAATCACTGCATGAAGATGGCCCCGCCCCCATCCACCCTGTCAATCACTGCATGAAGATGGCCCCGCCCCATCCACCCTGTCAATCACTGCATGAAGATGGCCCCGCCCCCATCCACCCTGTCAATCACTGCATGAAGATGGCCCCGCCCCATCCACCCTGTCAATCACTGCATGAAGTTGGCCCCGCCCCATCCACCCTGTCAATCACTGCATGAAGTTGGCCCCACCCCCATCCACCCTGTCAATCACTGCATGAAGATGGCCCCGCCCCATCCACCCTGTCAATCATTGCGTGAAGTTGGCCCCGCCCCATCCACCCTGTCAATTGCTGCGTGAAGTTGGCCCCGCCCCCATCCACCCTGTCAATCACTGCATGAAGTTGGCCCCACCCCCATCCACCCTGTCAATCACTGCGTGAAGTTGGCCCCGCCCCATCCACCCTGTCAATCACTGCATGAAGTTGCCCCCACCCCCATCCACCCTGTCAATCACTGCGTGAAGTTGGCCCCGCCCCATCCACCCTGTCAATCACTGCGTGAAGTTGGCCCCGCCCCCATCCACCCTGTCAATCACTGCATGAAGATGGCCCCGCCCCATCCACCCTGTCAATCACTGCATGAAGTTGGCCCTGCCCCATCCACCCTGTCAATCACTGCATGAAGATGGCCCCGCCCCCATCCACCCTGTCAATCACTGCATGAAGATGGCCCCGCCCCATCCACCCTGTCAATCGCTGCATGAAGATGGCCCTGCCCCATCCACCCTGTCAATCACTGCATGAAGATGACCTCGCCCCATCCACCCTGTCAATCACTGCATGAAGTTGGCCCCGCCCCATCCACCCTGTCAATCACTGCATGAAGTTGGCCCCACCCCCATCCACCCTGTCAATCACTGCGTGAAGTTGGCCCCGCCCCCATCCACCCTGTCAATCACTGCGTGAAGTTGGCCCCGCCCCATCCACCCTGTCAATCACTGCATGAAGTTGGCCCCGCCCCCATCCACCCTGTCAATCACTGCGTGAAGTTGGCCCCGCCCCATCCACCCTGTCAATCACTGCATGAAGTTGGCCCCGCCCCATCCACCCTGTCAATCACTGCGTGAAGTTGCCCCGCCCCATCCACCCTGTCAATCACTGCATGAAGTTGGCCCCGCCCCCATCCACCCTGTCAATCACTGCATGAAGATGGCCCCGCCCCATCCACCCTGTCAATCGCTGCATGAAGATGGCCCCGCCCCATCCACCCTGTCAATCACTGCATGAAGATGGCCCCGCCCCATCCACCCTGTCAATCACTGCATGAAGTTGGCCCCGCCCCATCCACCCTGTCAATCACTGCATGAAGTTGGCCCCACCCCCATCCACCCTGTCAATCACTGCATGAAGATGGCCCCGCCCCATCCACCCTGTCAATCATTGCGTGAAGTTGGCCCCGCCCCATCCACCCTGTCAATTGCTGCGTGAAGTTGGCCCCGCCCCATCCACCCTGTCAATCACTGCATGAAGTTGGCCCCACCCCCATCCACCCTGTCAATCACTGCGTGAAGTTGGCCCCGCCCCATCCACCCTGTCAATCACTGCATGAAGTTGCCCCCACCCCCATCCACCCTGTCAATCACTGCGTGAAGTTGGCCCCGCCCCATCCACCCTGTCAATCACTGCGTGAAGTTGGCCCCGCCCCCATCCACCCTGTCAATCACTGCGTGAAGTTGCCCCCACCCCCATCCACCCTGTCAATCACTGCGTGAAGTTGGCCCCGCCCCATCCACCCTGTCAATTGCTGCGTGAAGTTGGCCCCGCCCCATCCACCCTGTCAATCACTGCATGAAGTTGCCCCCACCCCCATCCACCCTGTCAATCACTGCGTGAAGTTGGCCCCGCCCCCATCCACCCTGTCAATCACTGCGTGAAGTTGGCCCCGCCCCATCCACCCTGTCAATCACTGCATGAAGTTGGCCCCGCCCCCATCCACCCTGTCAATCACTGCGTGAAGTTGGCCCCGCCCCATCCACCCTGTCAATCACTGCATGAAGTTGGCCCCGCCCCATCCACCCTGTCAATCACTGCGTGAAGTTGCCCCGCCCCATCCACCCTGTCAATCACTGCATGAAGATGGCCCCGCCCCATCCACCCTGTCAATCACTGCATGAAGATGGCCCCGCCCCATCCACCCTGTCAATCACTGCATGAAGTTGGCCCTGCCCCATCCACCCTGTCAATCACTGCATGAAGATGGCCCCGCCCCCATCCACCCTGTCAATCACTGCATGAAGATGGCCCCGCCCCATCCACCCTGTCAATCACTGCATGAAGATGGCCCCGCCCCCATCCACCCTGTCAATCACTGCATGAAGATGGCCCCGCCCCATCCACCCTGTCAATCACTGCATGAAGTTGGCCCCGCCCCATCCACCCTGTCAATCACTGCATGAAGTTGGCCCCACCCCCATCCACCCTGTCAATCACTGCATGAAGATGGCCCCGCCCCATCCACCCTGTCAATCATTGCGTGAAGTTGGCCCCGCCCCATCCACCCTGTCAATTGCTGCGTGAAGTTGGCCCCGCCCCATCCACCCTGTCAATCACTGCATGAAGTTGGCCCCACCCCCATCCACCCTGTCAATCACTGCGTGAAGTTGGCCCCGCCCCATCCACCCTGTCAATCACTGCATGAAGTTGCCCCCACCCCCATCCACCCTGTCAATCACTGCGTGAAGTTGGCCCCGCCCCATCCACCCTGTCAATCACTGCGTGAAGTTGGCCCCGCCCCCATCCACCCTGTCAATCACTGCGTGAAGTTGGCCCCGCCCCATCCACCCTGTCAATCACTGCATGAAGTTGCCCCCACCCCCATCCACCCTGTCAATCACTGCGTGAAGTTGGCCCCGCCCCCATCCACCCTGTCAATCACTGCGTGAAGTTGGCCCCGCCCCATCCACCCTGTCAATCACTGCATGAAGTTGGCCCCGCCCCCATCCACCCTGTCAATCACTGCGTGAAGTTGGCCCCGCCCCATCCACCCTGTCAATCACTGCATGAAGTTGGCCCCGCCCCATCCACCCTGTCAATCACTGCGTGAAGTTGCCCCGCCCCATCCACCCTGTCAATCACTGCGTGAAGTTTAGCAGTATGAATCAACATAAACTGTATTTACATACACGATTCCTCGCAACAGTTCACACGACTCAGTCTTTTCCACAGTCTCTTCTGTGATTGGCTGCTGTGATTGGGTGCCTGCTGTGATTGGCTGCCGTCAGAAGGACGCTCTCATGTGGTTTCGCATGTTCTTCAGCTCCAGCTCCAGTTGTCGTATTTTCTCGTCTCTCTGCTCGAGTTGCTCCTGCAGATTCTGAATCTGGTGACACGACACCTGCGAGATTCAAGCGCACAGCGTTATGACCTCTGACCTCTGAGAAAACCACGTGACCTGACCTCTGTTTGCGTCTGACCTCTGCGGGCTCGGCCCGGCTCAGATCTGAGCATGTGCGTGAGGAGATCCAGTCGTAGCTCTCAGTGTCGTCCTCCGTCCAGTCCTGTAGGTCTGCGATGATGTCGGGGGGGTGTTCTGCGTCCTGATTGGCTGGAGTCTCTGCTTCAGTCGAGTCGAGTGCGATGATGTCAGGGGGGTGTTCTGCGTCCTGATTGGCCGGAGTCTCTGCTTCAGTCGAGTCGAGAGCTTTAGCTCCAGGTCTCAGAGACATCATCAGCGGCCCTGCATGACCGAGCATTTACTTTTATGCATTTAGCAGATGCTTTTATCCAAAACGAGAAACAAAAACAATTCATCAAAGAGCCAATCAATATTTGCCAGGTTTACTCGTGGGGATTTAAAGTTGTGATGTCGTCAATTTGAAATATGGCGGTAACACTGATCTAAACTGTAGATAATATCATACAACATATCTATGATCTGAACATAGAGATCAGTGAGGTGAAAGGTCGTCTCTGTTGAGAATGGTGTAAAGTCTCATTTAGTTGTAGTTGAAATGAATAACTTTAATCATTTATATATGTTTATATCATTCATTTGTTGCTTTAGACGACTTCCATATCATTTTTCCCACAAACACTTGAAGGCAGCATTTACTCACCCTCCTCTTGCTCCATAATAAAAAACCTTTTTGTTCAAGTTTTGAAAAACAGATATATCAAAATATACATGAATCGAGCAGTTTGCTCCAAGTCTCGTGATGGGACACGATCGCTTTATATGATGAACAGATTTAATTTATTGAATTGTTTTCTACCATGTATTTTTGGACTTTTTGAAACGTGATTATGTGAACGAGCGTGAGTAAATGATGACAGAATTGCACTATAATTTCAGTCCAGTTTGACTGGCCTTTATTCTGTCCCCTCAGCCACTCGTCTGCGGTCAGGGCCGGTTCATTGGCTGCTGTGGCCGGATAAATATCCTCCTGAAAACCCTCACACCGCTGACAGAAACACAAACATCACAACCTCATTAACAGCTCGGGAAACCTCCCACTTATGCTCCTCCCCCACACACTGAGTCCTCCCACCCACGGGCTCCTCCCATACACAGGCTCCTCCCACACATAGGCCCCTCCCACCTACCGTCCGCGGCACACAGAAGCTCAGCGGCTCCAGCAGATGTTTGACGGTGAGCAGTCTGTAGAATCTGAACACCTCACACACACTGATGTTCAGACCACGCTTGGGCATCACACCTAAACACACCATCAACCAATGAGTCTGCAGAGCAGCGCTCATGTCAACATCTGTGTGTGTGTGTGTGTGTGTGTACCCAAGCCTCTCTGAGGCGACGTAGACCGATACTCAGACAGGAAGTGAATGAAGGGTCTCTCCGCACTGACCTCATAATACCGAATGTTACCATCACCCTGAAACACACACACACACACACACACACACACACACACAGTTCAATTATTTTCCTACTACCTGTAAAAATATCAAACTCTTACATCAAGACACTTGATATTGTTTTGTTTAATGAAAAAAATATTACATTTCTTCTTAATTAAATATCTCATGAAGACACTCCACAGAAACAGACACACACACACACACACACACACACCCTAACACAGGTCAATACTGTGGATCTTAATCGTAACTCTTTCCCCGCCAGTGTTTAGTTCCAGCCAGCGCCAGTGCTTTCAGTCATTTGCACAAAAGTTTCATGTTTTATTTCATTATTTTAACTTGTGTCCAGTAGATGGCGCTCTAAGCTTTATATTAGCTCATGTCAATTGTGGCGTGCTCACCGTCATATATGATTTCCAATTGTGAATTCTGATTTCTTTTGGTGAATTTAAACAACACATGAAAGTTTTGGAAATAGATGCCATAAATTGTTGTCACTGTTTTTAAAATAATTCAATAGTTCAAACCTATGGTAGGTATTGTATTTTTAAGTAGTCTGATGTTGTGTGTTCATGTATCTTGAGGATCTTGTTTAAATGTTCCTTGTTGTGCGTGTGCTTGGTGTTCATGTTAGTAACTGAATATGCTAATATTTTAGCCAGGTCTCTCTTGAAAAATAGGTTTTAATCTGGTTAAATAAAGGTTAAATAAAAATATTCATTGTTGCGTTATACGAGAACAGTTCGGTCTATCAAAAAGCCTTTGATAACTTTTAGTTTTCATCGTCTAATTAGGATTTGTGCCAAATTTGGTGAAGTTCGGACAATGTTTTAGGGCTAGTCCACAAAACTTTTTTTTTCTCGAAAAATTGAAAATGGACCTTTCCAGCCAGATACAGCATGTGTGTGTCGGCATCATAAAACGGGAAAATGACCCCCGAACCTCCATCCAAATCCTCCTCCAGCAACGGCTCAGACAGATCCTCCTGTGGACACACACACATTATAACACATCCGCTGAATGCACACACACACACACACACTGAATATGAGTGTATGTGTGTTACCAGATCCCACAGGGCAAACTGTCTCTGGTTCCAGCAAGAGTTTCCCGTGGACACCAGCATCTTCAGATCCCACAGGAACAGGATCCGGGACACTTTACGAGAGCCACAGCAAGACTCCTGGACCAGTGGAACATCACAGATGAAGTTCATGTCTTTATCATAAACACACACACACACACACACACACCTGCAGCACTCGTCCAGTCCGCGGCTCGATGATTCGGATCTTCTTGTCTTTGCAGACCGTGGCCAACAGACTCCCATCTGCATTAAAACTCAAACAAACCACCAGCTCAGAGTGTGTGTTTATCACACACACCGGCACCTCTGGAGTGTCTAAACGCCACACAAACACCTACAACACACACACACACACACACACTGCTGACAGATGGGTGATTTCAGACACTTGATCTACATCCAGCGCATCAGTACATCAGAGACTAAACGACACTTAATTATCTTTAATCACTGTTAAATGCTTTATTTAGAGGAGAACTGGAACAGTGTGTGTGTGTGTGTGTGTGTGTGTGGTCATACCTTGCAGTCGTAGGCGGAGCTTAACAGCAGGTCTCTGGCGGTTGGATGCCACTCGATGAGCGAAACCCTGCGGCCGTGAGCGAGCAGATCTACACTGGGAACCGTCAGGTCGTCCTTCAGTCCGTTAGGAGGGATGTTCCACACCTTCACCTACACACACACACACACACACACACACGTCAGCTGAGTTTACATCTCACAGTTCTGTTCAAATTAAAAAGGGCAATTGCATATTTTTATCTCACAATTCAGACTTATTTTCTTGCAATTGCGAGTTTTCCTAATTTTCTTTGACTTTGACATTGGCTCTCTCGTGAGAAGTGAATCAAACTGACGCTCTCCAGGTGCCGTGTGATTGGCTGTTCATAGAGTTAATCCCAAACTCTAGATCAGACAGAGAGCGTTTACACTGCGCTTTGTGAGACCGCTGAACCTGATCTTCAACTCTAACCTGAGTTTGTAGGACACAGGTAATGAGGACGGGAGTGTTTCAGCTACTTGAGGAACAACAGGGCAAATTGCAAGAAAAACAAAGAAAGAAAAATCAACTTTTATCTCAAAACTTGCAATTGCATCTCACAATGTTTACCCTTTTTTTTATTTGTTTTGTAATTCTGCCATGGATTAAAAACAAAATTTAAAAGTAATTGTGACTTTTTATCTTGCAATAGCGAATTAACTTCTTAATTAAACTTTTTATCTTAAAATTTAAAAAAAAAATCGTATTTTATATACTAAGTTTATAATTTAAGTTTACATCTCGCAATTTTGACCTTTTTTCCACAATTCAGTTTTTTTTCCTCTTCCTGCAACAAACAATTCAGAAGGTCATTTCGCCTTTCTATTTCACAATTCAGACGTCCTTGCCATTTCAAACGTATGTCTCACAATCCTGATGACTTTTTTTAGCCTGGGTTTCCCCATTCTGCCGTGCCGTGATTTTACTTGCGCTGCTAGGCAGTCTGGATACCATGAACAAATTTTCCCCTGAAATAGGGAACCAATCACAGAACGGGGCGGGAGTACAGGCGCATTTGATGGACGTTCGTAACACCCAATAATACGGCTCTGGGCATTCGTAAACCACGCCTCAAATACGAGAACATGAACATGTGGTTTCATTCTCAATGATACGTGGTCTGGCGTTACCCAGGCTAACTTTTTTTCAGAATTGGGAGAATAACAATATAATGGTGAGAAATAAAGTCTGAATTGTGAGATTATTTTTTGCCAGAATTTTTTTTTATTCTGTGGTGGGAATAAGTTTTTTTTTTTAGTTCAGGTTCGAGTAAACGATGACCGGACTGCTGAAGAACGGACCGTACAGTCCTCGGAACAGGAAGCGATGCGCAGGTCGTTAAACGGGTCCCACTTGACGTCCAGCACACGAGCGCTGTGACCACACACACGCGGATGCAGAGGACTCACACGGCCCGTCTGAAACACACACACACACACACACACACACACATAGGTTCACAGCAGGCTATGTTGTGTTACGTTGTGTCTGAGGGGGAGTGGCCTTACATGACGGACAGAAATGACAATGAAGGCCCCGCCTCCTGCACACTCGGTCACCACGGCGATGAAGCGTGGATTGACGGCACAGAACTGGTTGTCCTGGACACTATGTGTGATTGACAGCCCGTGGCACCGCCCCTTAACCCCCACCTTCCCGATCACATGATGAAACGCCCCACAGGAGTGACACTGGGACATCTGAAACACACACACACACACACACACACACACAATGACAGGGTCGAAACAGTTGGTTGAAACAATGTGTTAGCTGAAGATCAACGTCTCATTAAGGTTTTTCCATCTCAAATTTGGAGGATGAATCTTTAATGCTGTAAGAGATTGAGTTACAGAACAAGACGTTACAACACAAAACATCTGACATTTGACCCCAACAGCGATTCTCACGCTCGCACAACTTTCTCTGTCACGACACGCCGAACTCTAACCTCAGTGTCAGTGACGCCGGCCATCAGCGGATCATCTCACATTATTCAGTCTGTTGACCTGAAACAGCTTTGAGCATTTCCCCATTCATCAGCAGTGCGTCTAAACACGTGATAAACAAGAAAAAGAAATCTAATCAGACGTGAATTTAGCCTTTGAAATTTTAGAGGCTTCATAAATGTTTTGTTCAAAAACCAATTTCCCCTGTAAAAACGTCTCAGTTAGGTACAGTGTGTAACCTTGGTTCCCTGAATATGTCCACTTCAACGCTGCGAAAGCGTCGCTATGGGAACGGCATCCCATAACGCCTCTCGTACCTGAGGATAGAAACCTGAGGAAGACTGAAGAAAGAGATCAAGTCTGGGAGCCGGAGCCATCCTCACATCCAGACTGAAGAACTAGTTCCTGAGAAGAAGCCATTCCTCTGTTGGACTGAGCACACACACACACACACACACACACACACTTAGAGGCGGAGCCACACGCCACATACCCTGCTGCATCCCCCAATGAGATTCCTGTTTGCTGACAGAAGCTCCTTTTCTTTTACCACCAACAGTTGGTTGATCTACTCCACCTAGAGATTTACACTCAAACAGCAACATCACACACTCACTACAGCTCGTAATCAACCACCACTAGAAATAACTGCTGGTCGGTCACACATATTTATGATACTGGTGCTGATGGTCCGATAGTGTCTGTGTGGGTAAAATATAATCTCTGGAAATTTAATTAGAAACATCATCATTTCGTCATGTCATCATTTCACACTTGTGTCATTTCTCAAAATATCTTTTGTTTTCTGCAGAAGCAGGAAAGTATTTTCAACATGATCTCATGGTAATGTGAAACCACTGTACCGTAAAAATACTTTTTTCTTCCAATTGAATCTTGCCATTCTTACTTTTAGAATTGTTTTTTAAAAAGTCTGAATTGAGATGAAGTCAGTCTTTTTATTCTATGCCGTGAATACAATTCTATATAAAATAGACAGGTTTTATCCCGTCGAGTTGTTCGTGCACTTTTGAATGACCCGAGGGCGAGTGAATTATGACAGAACAATCATTTTTGGGTGAACTGTCCCTTTAAATCTGAAAATATCGTCAGTAAGGGAATTACTGTAAAACTCTCTCTCTCACACACACACACACACACACACACACACACACACAGTTGAGGCGACTTACAGCTTCTGAGGTCAATAGAGAAAACACTCGTACTCTCATGTCGAACGCCTCACTTTAACCTCACAGTGACGTCACCAGTCGCGCCGACTCGCGCGCTTCGAGGCACGTACAGGATCTTTCGCAAGAGTCAAATCCTTCAGTTTCCTTCTGCTTTCTGAGTGTGTGTGTGTGTGTGTGTCTTACCTTCATAATCACGAGGAGTCCGACATCGCAGCATACTGGTGTGTGAGAGAGTGTGTGTGTTCGCTCGGGTCTCAGGAGGTTCATGAGCGCATGTGTTCATTATTTAATTATGATTCGAATGCGTGAGGAAAATACGGCGTGTCTGTGTGTGTGTGTGTGTGTGTGTGTGTGTGTGTATGTGTGAGAGAGAGAGAGAGAGAGAGAGAGAGAGAGAGGGAAAGTGTGTGATAGAAAGTGTGTGTGTGAGAGAGAGAGAGTTCACGGACACTGACTCTGTAAATGCCATCTGAAGTTTATTCAACACTTTACCGCTGATCAACACACTTATAGAAGCACATTTCTGCCACAAGCAAATAAATAACCTTTTATAAATCAGAACTCATTTATGTAAATGAGATGAAAAGTTGGAATTAAGATTTGCTAAATTATGACAGTTAAAATTATGACATACAAAATTATAATTATGAGATGAAAAAGTCAAAATTTGGATAAAAAGCCATACATTCACATTTTCAGTGAGGTTAGTAAGACTAAATGTTGTAAGTTTTTATGTCATGATTCAGATTCCAGACGCAGGATTGTTCTGATGTCCCACACACTCTGACTGGAGGAACAGAGCCATAAATAAAGGCCTCATATGAGGAGGAATCAGTTCATGTGCAGAAACACACACACACACACACACACGTCACGTGACCGTCAGACC
>NC_142788.1:31959357-31961857 GCF_988280905.1 Pimephales promelas | reverse complement strand
CATCTAAACATCTGGAGAACATCTAAACATCTAGAGAACATCTAAACATCTGGAGAACATCTAAACATCTGGTGAACATCTAAACATCTGGAGAACATCTAAACATCTAGAGAACATCTAAACATCTGGAGAACATCTAAACATCTAGAGAACATCTAAACATCTAGAGAACATCTAGAGAACATCTAAACATCTGGAGAACATCTAAACATCTGGAGAACATCTAAACATCTAGAGAACATCTAAACATCTAGAGAACATCTAAACATCTGGAGAACATCTAAACATCTGGTGAACATCTAAACATCTGGAGAACATCTAAACATCTGGAGAACATCTAAACATCTAGAGAACATCTAAACATCTAGAGAACATCTAGAGAACATCTAAACATCTGGAGAACATCTAAACATCTGGAGAACATCTAAACATCTGGAGAACATCTAAACATCTGGAGAACATCTAAACATCTAGAGAACATCTAAACATCTGGAGAACATCTAGAGAACATCTAAACATCTGGAGAACATCTAAACATCTAGAGAACATCTAAACATCTGGTGAACATCTAAACATCTAGAGAATATCTAAACATCTGGTGAACATCTAAACATCTGGAGAACATCTAAACATCTAGAGAACATCTAAACATCTGGAGAACATCTAAACATCTAGAGAACATCTAAACATCTGGTGAACATCTAAACATCTAGAGAATATCTAAACATCTGGTGAACATCTAAACATCTGGAGAACATCTAAACATCTAGAGAACATCTAAACATCTGGAGAACATCTAAACATCTAGAGAACATCTAAACATCTGGAGAACATCTAAACATCTAGAGAACATCTAAACATCTGGAGAACATCTAAACATCTGGAGAACATCTAAACATCTGGAAAACATCTAAACATCTGGAGAACATCTAAACATCTAGAGAACATCTAAACATCTGGAGAACATCTAGAGAACATCTAAACATCTAGAGAACATCTAAACATCTGGAGAACATCTAAACATCTAGAGAACATCTAAACATCTGGAGAACATCTAGAGAACATCTAAACATCTGGAGAACATCTAAACATCTGGAGAACATCTAGAGAACATCTAAACATCTGGAGAACATCTAAACATCTAGAGAACATCTAAACATCTGGTGAACATCTAAACATCTAGAGAACATCTAAACATCTGGAGAACATCTAAACATCTGGAGAACATCTAAACATCTGGAGAACATCTAAACATCTAGAGAACATCTAAACATCTGGTGAACATCTAAACATCTGGTGAACATCTAAACATCTGGAGAACATCTAAACATCTGGAGAACATCTAAACATCTAGAGAACATCTAAACATCTGGAGAACATCTAAACATCTAGAGAACATCTAAACATCTGGAGAACATCTAAACATCTGGAAAACATCTAAACATCTAGAGAACATCTAAACATCTGGAGAACATCTAAACATCTAGAGAACATCTAAACATCTGGAGAACATCTAAACATCTAGAGAACATCTAAACATCTGGAGAACATCTAAACATCTGGAGAACATCTAGAGAACATCTAAACATCTAGAGAACATCTAAACATCTGGAGAACATCTAAACATCTGGAGAACATCTAAACATCTGGAGAACATCTAAACATCTGGAGAACATCTAAATCTCTGGAGAACATCTAAACATCTAGAGAACATCTAAACATCTAGAGAACATCTGGAGAACATCTAAACATCTGGAGAACATCTAAACATCTGGAGAACATCTGGAGAACATCTAAACATCTGGAGAACATCTAAACATCTGGAAAACATCTAAACATCTAGAGAACATCTAAACATCTAGAGAACATCTAGAAAACATCTAAACATCTGGAGAACAGAAACATCTGGAGAACATCTAGAGAACATCTAAACATCTAGAGAACATCTAAACATCTGGAGAACATCTAAACATCTGGTGAACAGAAACATCTGGAGAACATCTAGAGAACATCTAAACATCTGGAGAACATCTAGAAAACATCTAAACAAGATGAAAATCATTTTTTTGTTTTGTTAATGTTATAAATTTAATGTATGTATTGTATGTATGAAACAAAGTGTTAGCTAAAATGAATACAGTAACAAATGTGTTGCTCATGGTTCGTTCATGTTAGTTCATACATGAAAAATGAACAAATGAACCTTATTGTAAAGCGTTACTATGAAATCAAAGATATAAATTCCTTAAGGGTAACTAAACCCCTGGTCAGAGCCTGACTCCACCCACTGGCAATATTTGAAAAATGCTGGAAAAGTGGGCAGAGCCCAGCGGAGGGGGGCGTGCACCTGAGACACATCTCTTTGTATGAAACTTGTCTACGTCACCAACAACCGCTGTGTCACGTACTACCGCAAACATCCAATAGGAAAATTCAACTGCAGTAGCCACCGTTCAACCTGAAGAGGGCAGCACTAAGACGTTTTTACACCATATATTGA
>NC_142788.1:31899357-31954357 GCF_988280905.1 Pimephales promelas | reverse complement strand
CCGCCGCTGTCGTCTCCAGGAACCGGAGGGAGAGGTTTACGGGAAACTGGGAGAGAAACACTCGAGTTATTTCTACAGTACAGGAAAACAACACAATCAATGACGCAAACGTCACACATCACAACGACAAATACTTCATGAGAGGCTGAATGAGTGTGAGGCCTTCATTAGAGATGCAAGATCTATATCGGCCACCGTATCGGGCTCGGCTGATACACGTTCAGTTTTCATGTTGTCGTTATCGGCCCAACAATAAAATTTGCCTGATATATTAAAGCTGATAAATGAAGTGTTATTCCCTTCAGATGCGACTGTTCAACATGAGGGCTTTGAACTGCTAGAAATATAACATGTTCTGTCATATCAATACTTGCAAATGAGTGTCAACATGTTCTTAGCAACGTTTCGGTCTCACAACCTTCGTCAGGCATGAACAGTCGCATCATCTAGAGCAGTGGTTCTCAAAGTGGGGTCCGCGGACCCCTGGTGGTCCGCGAGCTAAAGCCAGGGGGTCCGCGAAATAATTTACAACCTAACGTTTTTTTCCATGCTATGAGTCATGTTTTCTTTATCATCTGAAAACATGCTGTTTATTCCTAAGGTAACTTATATAAAGCATTTAACATAAAACAATACAAAGTAGACACTTAAAGTTTTCTATAGATAGATAATCTATGTCTTTGCGTCAAGTAGACTATTCGCTGCTGTTGATTTTGCGGGATGTGCGCCAGAAAGGAGACAGAGAGACGGCATGAACCCGCATCCGGTTCTTTTCTGTATTTTTAAAAGGCATGACATTTTGTAGTCATTTATAATGTAGCCTATACACAAATAAAAAATGGACACTTTACCGTTTCGGATGATGCACTCTTGTCTTATCTATGACCATAAATAAGAGTATTCCTGTTTCCACTGCTGAGGAAAAATTCCCATGTAATTGCGCGCCGGCGTCTCGCGTGCGCGCACAATAGTCAGTTCTAGCACTGCTACTGTAGATTTGACATTAGAAGTCTGATCATTATCAAAATAAAAGTGCATAGTGACAGGGCCGTACCCACAACTGAGGTTGCAAGGATGCACATCGCGATGATACTGACCTTCTCGTCTGAGGTGCTTCAGCAGACTAACAACGATAGCTCGTCAATGTCAAAATGTTTGAGTCGGAGTGAACTCAAAGTTCCCCGCACGACGTTTCAGTCAACGGTCATAAAGTGCGAGATAAGATGTAGGCCTTAATTAAAGGGTTAGTTCACCCAAAAATGAAAATTAAGTCATTAATTACTCACCCCCATGCTGTACCAACCCCGTAAGACCTTCGTTCGTCTTCGGAACACAAATGAAGATATTTTTGATTAAATTTGAGAGCTGTATAACTACCACATTGGCTCCTAAGGGACTGCCTCTTGACGGCCCAGAAAGTCAATGAAGAAAATGTTTAAATATCCCAAGTGACTACCGTGGCTCAACTATATGTTTATCAAGCGACGCGAATACTTTTTGTGCGAAAAAACAAACAAAAATAACGAGTTTATTCGACTATTTCTTTTCTTCCTTGTAGGCCAGAACGAGACTTCCTTATAGATTTCCACGACGCATGCGCGAGAATTGCGATCTGAAGTAGTGAAGCTGGTGTGAGCAGATCGCAAATCTCGCGCATGCGTCGTGGAAATCTAAGGAAGTCTCGTTCTGGCCTACAAGGAAGAAAAAAATAGTCGAATAAACTCGTTATTTTTGTTTGTTTTTTCGCACAAAAAGTATCGCGTCGCTTGATAAACATATAGTTGAGCCACGGTAGTCACTTGGGATATTTAAACATTTTCTTCATTGACTTTCTGGGCCGTCAAGAGGCAGTCCCTTAGGAGCCAATGTGGTAGTTATACAGCTCTCAAATTTAATCAAAAATATCTTCATTTGTGTTCCGAAGACGAACGAAGGTCTTACGGGGTTGGTACAGCATGGGGGTGAGTAATTAATGACTTAATTTTCATTTTTGGGTGAACTAACCCTTTAACAAACTAAACAGCTGTTTTAGAGAAAAGTTTTAAAAAACGACTGAAACAATCAGTTTGCAAAGTATTAATCATGCTCAACTTTAACAAAGGAAAAAGCAGATCAATAGAAACATACTGTGCCCATGAGATATGGATTCATATATTTAACATATACTGTATGTTTTTTTTTAGCTAATTACAGTAGCTCAAGTTAACAACGCACGCACCTATTAAACATAATGCCATTATCATTGTATTCATAGGCTTATGGGCTTTATTTGTGTGCAGAATAGGCCTAATTATTGAAACATTTCTCTTTTAAGGCCATTCCTGATTGGAATATGTGATTGTGTTTCGTGACATCTTGACAAAAAAGAAAAAAAGAAAAGTATGCCACTGACTGACATGCTTCTACTAAATCTATAGTTATCCAATTGTGGGGCCTTAAAACACCTTAAAATGCACATGTGTAGATCAAGAACATCAAAAATTCCTAAGTGAGGGATCCTAAGTGATTCCTAGCAAGATCACTTTCGTTACCTCAGTAGGCTATTTAGAAATTCCTGCATAGTACCCTGGGTGGAGACCATTCATTTTGTGCAAAAATATTTCATTTGCCGCTCACACATTAACTTTGTGCTCAATAACTGTTATAAATATGAGGGGGGTCCTTGGAATTTTTTTTCCCCTGAAAGGGGTCCCTGGCACCAAAATGTTTGAGAACCCCTGACCTAGAGACAGATCGTTTGTTTCGTAATGTGACATATCGGAGTGAAAGGTATGATCAAATACAGGGCGGGACTTGGTTCTGTTGGAGATTGGATGTTGAGATGTGGGCGGGACTTGGTTCTGTTGGAGATTGGATGTTGAGATGTGGGCGGGGCTTGGTTCTGTTGGAGATTGGATGTTGAGATGTGGGCGGGGCTTGGTTCTGTTGGAGATTGGATGTTGAGATGTGGGCGGGGTTTGGTTCTGTTGGAGATTGGATGTTGAGATGTGGGCGGGGCTTGGTTCTGTTGGAGATTGGATGTTGAGATGTGGGCGGGGCTTGGTTCTGTTGGAGATTGGATGTTGAGATGTGGGCGGGGCTTGGTTCTGTTGGAGATTGGATGTTGAGATGTGGGCGGGGCTTGGTTCTGTTGGAGATTGGATGTTGAGATGTGGGCGGGGTTTGGTTCTGTTGGAGATTGGATGTTGAGATGTGGGCGGGGTTTGGTTCTGTTGGAGATTGGATGTTGAGATGTGGGCGGGGCTTGGTTCTGTTGGAGATTGGATGTTGAGATGTGGGCGGGACTTGGTTCTGTTGGAGATTGGATGTTGAGATGTGGGCGGGGCTTGGTTCTGTTGGAGATTGGATGTTGAGATGTGGGCGGGGCTTGGTTCTGTTGGAGATTGGATGTTGAGATGTGGGCGGGGTTTGGTTCTGTTGGAGATTGGATGTTGAGATGTGGGCGGGGCTTGGTTCTGTTGGAGATTGGATGTAGAGATGTGGGCGGGGCTTGGTTCTGTTGGAGATTGGATGTTGAGATGTGGGCGGGGCTTGGTTCTGTTGGAGATTGGATGTTGAGATGTGGGCGGGGCTTGGTTCTGTTGGAGATTGGATGTTGAGATGTGGGCGGGGTTTGGTTCTGTTGGAGATTGGATGTTGAGATGTGGGCGGGGCTTGGTTCTGTTGGAGATTGGATGTTGAGATGTGGGCGGGGCTTGGTTCTGTTGGAGATTGGATGTTGAGATGTGGGCGGGGCTTGGTTCTGTTGGAGATTGGATGTTGAGATGTGGGCGGGGCTTGGTTCTGTTGGAGATTGGATGTTGAGATGTGGGCGGGGTTTGGTTCTGTTGGAGATTGGATGTTGAGATGTGGGCGGGGTTTGGTTCTGTTGGAGATTGGATGTTGAGATGTGGGCGGGGCTTGGTTCTGTTGGAGATTGGATGTTGAGATGTGGGCGGGACTTGGTTCTGTTGGAGATTGGATGTTGAGATGTGGGCGGGGCTTGGTTCTGTTGGAGATTGGATGTTGAGATGTGGGCGGGGCTTGGTTCTGTTGGAGATTGGATGTTGAGATGTGGGCGGGGTTTGGTTCTGTTGGAGATTGGATGTTGAGATGTGGGCGGGGCTTGGTTCTGTTGGAGATTGGATGTAGAGATGTGGGCGGGGCTTGGTTCTGTTGGAGATTGGATGTTGAGATGTGGGCGGGGCTTGGTTCTGTTGGAGATTGGATGTTGAGATGTGGGCGGGGCTTGGTTCTGTTGGAGATTGGATGTTGAGATGTGGGCGGGGCTTGGTTCTGTTGGAGATTGGATGTTGAGATGTGGGCGGGGTTTGGTTCTGTTGGAGATTGGATGTTGAGATGTGGGCGGGGCTTGGTTCTGTTGGAGATTGGATGTTGATATGTGGGCGGGGCTTGGTTCTGTTGGAGATTGGATGTTGAGATGTGGGCGGGGTTTGGTTCTGTTGGAGATTGGATGTTGAGATGTGGGCGGGGCTTGGTTCTGTTGGAGATTGGATGTTGAGATGTGGGCGGGGCTTGGTTCTGTTGGAGATTGGATGTTGAGATGTGGGCGGGGCTTGGTTCTGTTGGAGATTGGATGTTGAGATGTGGGCGGGGCTTGGTTCTGTTGGAGATTGGATGTTGAGATGTGGGCGGGGCTTGGTTCTGTTGGAGATTGGATGTTGAGATGTGGGCGTGGCTTGGTTCTGTTGGAGATTGGATGTTGAGATGTGGGCGTGGCTTGGTTCTGTTGGAGATTGGATGTTGAGATGTGGGCGTGGCTTGATTCTGTTGGAGATTGGATGTTGAGATGTGGGCGGGGCTTGGTTCTGTTGGAGATTGGATGTTGAGATGTGGGCAGGGCTTGGTTCTGTTGGAGATTGGATGTTGAGATGTGGGCGGGGCTTGGTTCTGTTGGAGATTGGATGTTGAGATATGGGCGTGGCTTGGTTCTGTTGGAGATTGGATGTTGAGATGTGGGTGTGGCTTGGTTCTGTTGGAGATTGGATGTTGAGATGTGGGTGTGGCTTGGTTCTGTTGGAGATTGGATGTTGAGATGTGGGTGTGGCTTGGTTCTGTTGGAGATTGGATGTTGAGATATGGGCGTGGCTTGGTTCTGTTGGAGATTGGATGTTGAAATGTGGGCGTGGCTTGGTTCTGTTGGAGATTGGATGTTGAGATGTGGGTGTGGCTCTCACCATCCCCGAACAGGTTGTAGCCTTCGCATCCCGGCGCGAGTTTATCCACTTGTCCACAGCACAGCCACTCGCCCTCCTGCCAGAACTGAGGGTGGAACTTGGCTGCGATATGAGGATTGTGCCTTATCTCTGAGGAAAACACACACACACACAGCTGTCTGCACTGGATGGGTCATGTGTGAGCATTAAAGGGGACATATCATGGAAATCTGACTTTACTCTTGAGCAAGTACTAAAATCGTTTTCCCGGTGCTTCCAAACCCCGAAACCCTGAAACCCAGTAACTCTGTTTTGGTGATTCTTTCTCTGCAAGCAGGTAAATAAACACGTGTCACCGCTGTCTTATAAACACTGACTCAGGAACTGTGGACACTTGTGGAAGAGTTTAACATGATGATGAGATGATCAGTGTAACTCCACAACAACTACACAAACGTCTCCGCTAACATTCAGAAACATGTAAAAGTGAAGCGCTGAGTCTCTCCGGAAGGCGGAGCTAAAGCTGCTGTTACTCCTGATCCTGGATCAGTCAGATGCGCCTGTGCTGTTATTGCCGGAGTATTTGTAGCTTGTGTAAAGGCTCCGCCCTCTTCTGAACAGAGGCGGAGCTAAAGCTCACACCCTAAAACCACGTGTTTTTGCTCAGCCAAAAAGGAGCAAATTTGACATACAATCATAAATGATCTGGTAATTTGAGCTTAAATTTCACACACACATTTTGGGGATGACAGAGATTTATATTACATCTGGAGAAAAGGGGCACAAAACAGCACCTTTAAAGCACAGCTTTCAGTGACATCACAGCTGAATATCAAACGCATCATCGTGTGATTCGCATCAACTCATATAATTATGTTTGTCACAATACTAAAATGTTAAAAGCAAAACTTTACAGATTCATAATCCTCAATATCAGTTCAAACTGAACGATTAACTTCATCTACATGACTTCATAGATCCAACTTACATATTCTGACTAAAGGCATTTAACAAATCTCATCCGGCTGGTGCTTTATATCGTCAAAGTGTGTGTGAAAAGAGAATCAAATGAAGGTGCCCTGGAACGATTATATACCACATATATGATGTTTAAAGACAAAAAAGTATTTTTAAATGATTTGTTTTTGACATATTTGCTATTTGCGGCTCTTCATTCCTCGACAGTGTGTCAGTTCTGCGTTCACTGTGGAAGTGTGACTGTTTCTTCAGTAGTTTCAGTGGTTTTGGGTCGTGTGAATGCGAGAGTTTACAGTACATTCATTAAATACATGTTGCTTATGAAGATCATACACGATTAATGAAACACATGAGGATCTCACTGACCTTCCTTGATGTTCTGGACCCAAACGTTTCGACTCTCATTACTGGGAGCGAAAATATACAGCGTGGTGGAATCATGGACGACCTGAAGCGAGAGAGAGATTGTGATCGGACTCTCGTCCGTGTCTCGTGTTTAAAACAACCAATGTTTTTCCTGGAGGTTAGTGATCTGAAGAACCGTTTGTGGTTCTGTGGATGTTAAAGGTTCCTCGTGGAACCAATGTAGAACCATTATATGAGAACTGAATTGAGCTGGACGATGACATCACTATGTTTTCTCATCTCTATATATAAATGAACTAAATTAATAACTTCTTTACAACAGAATGAATCATCACTGAAGCTTGACTATGATGCTATTTTCTTCAGGAAACAAACTTTGTTGCACTATTCTCCTGTTATCTCTGTAAAGCTGCTCTGAAACACTATTCTACTCTACTACTCTATTGTGTGTGTTTGCATCAGTTTTGATGTTTTGAGGTTGTAATAAAGACCTGGAAGGGGTATTTATTCTGGCAGGGGATGATGGAGGCGCAGTTCTTCACGATCTCCACACACTTGATCCTCTGCAGATCCACCGAGCCCTTCTTCAGCCTCTTCTGCAAAACACAACCCTCAATCACAGTCAATCTCACTCAATCACAGTCAATAACCCTCAATCACAGTCAATCACACTCAATAACCTTCAATCACAGTCAATCACACTCAATAACCTTCAATCACAGTCAATAACCCTCAATCCCAGTTAATCACACTCAATAACCCTCAATCACAGTCAATAACCCTCAATCACAGTCAATCTCACTCAATAACCCTCAATCACAGTCAATAACCCTCAATCACAGTCAATCACACTCAATCACAGTCAATAACCCTCAATCACAGTCAATCTCACTCAATAACCTTCAATCACAGTCAATAACCCTCAATCACAGTCAATCTCACTCAATAACCCTCAATCACAGTCAATAACCCTCAATCACAGTCAATCACACTCAATCACAGTCAATAACCCTCAATCACAGTCAATCTCACTCAATAACCCTCAATCACAGTCAATAACCCTCAATCACAGTCAATCTCACTCAATAACCCTCAATCCCAGTTAATCACACTCAATAACCCTCAATCACAGTCAATAACCCTCAATCACAGTCAATCACACTCAATAACAGTCAATCACAGTCAATAACCCTCAATCACAGTCGATAACCCTCAATCACAGTCAATAACCCTCAATCACAGTCAATCTCACTCAATAACCCTCAATCCCAGTTAATCACACTCAATAACCCTCAATCACAGTCAATAACCCTCAATCACAGTCAATCTCACTCAATAACCCTCAATCCCAGTTAATCACACTCAATAACCCTCAATCACAGTCAATAACCCTCAATCACAGTCAATCACACTCAATAACAGTCAATCACAGTCGATAACCCTCAATCACAGTCAATAACCCTCAATCACAGTCAATCACACTCAATAACCCTCAATCCCAGTCAATCACACTCAATAACCCTCAATCCCAGTTAATCACACTCAATAACCCTCAATCACAGTCAATAACCCTCAATCACATTCAATCACACTCAATAACAGTCAATCACAGTCAATAACCCTCAATCACAGTCAATAACCCTCAATCACAGTCAATAACCCTCAATAACCCTCAATCCCAGTCAATCACACTCAATAACCCTCAATCCCAGTTAATCACACTCAATAACCCTCAATCACAGTCAATAACCCTCAATCACATTCAATCACACTCAATAACAGTCAATCACAGTCAATAACACTCAATCACAGTCAATAACCCTCAATCACACTCAATAACCCTCAATCTCACTCAATAACCCTCAATCACCCTCAATAACCCTCAATCACACTCAATAACCCTCAATCCCACTCAATAACCCTCAATCTCACTCAATAACCCTCAATCCCAGTCAATAACCCTCAATCACAGTCAATCACACTCAATAACCCTCAATCACAGTCAATAACCCTCAATCACAGTCAATCACACTCAATAACCCTCAATCACAGTCAATAACCCTCAATCACAGTCAATCACACTCAATCACAGTCAATCACAGTCAATAACCCTCAATCACACTCAATAACCCTCAATCACAGTCAATAACCCTCAATCACACTCAATAACCCTCAATCACACTCAATAACCAGTCAATAACCCTCAATCACACTCAATAACCCTCAATCACACTCAATAACCCTCAATCACACTCAATAACCCTCAATCACACTCAATAACCCTCAATCACACTCAATAACCCTCAATCACACTCAATAACCCTCAATAACCCTCAATCACACTCAATAACCCTCAATCACACTCAATCACACTCAATAACCCTCAATCTCACTCAATAACCCTCAATCCCACTCAATAACCCTCAATCCCAGTCAATAACCCTCAATCACAGGCAATAACCCTCAATCCCACTCAATAACCCTCAATCCCAGTCAATAACCCTCAATCCCACTCAATAACCCTCAATCCCAGTCAATAACCCTCAATCACAGTCAATCACAGTCAATAACCCTCAATCACAGTCAATAACCCTCAATCACAGTCAATAACCCTCAATCACCCTCAATAACCCTCAATCCCACTCAATAACCCCCAATCACACTCAATAACCCTCAATCACACTTAATAACCCTCAATCCCAGTCAATAACCCTCAATCACAGTCAATAACCCTCAATCACAGTCAATCACACTCAATAACCCTCAATCACAGTCAATAACCCTCAATCCCAGTCAATAACCCTCAATCACAGTCAATCACACTCAATAACCCTCAATCACAGTCAATAACCCTCAATCACAGTCAATAACCCTCAATCACACTCAATAACCCTCAATCACACTCAATAACCCTCAATAACCCTCAATCTCACTCAATAACCCTCAATCACAGTCAATCACACTCAATCACAATCAATAACCCTCCATCAAACTCAATAACCCTCAATCACACTCAATAACCCTCAATCACAGTCAATAACCCTCAATCTCACTCAATAACCCTCAATCACAGTCAATCACACTCAATAACCCTCAATAACCCTCAATCACAGTCAATAACCCTCAATAACCCTCAATCACAGTCAATCACACTCAATAACCCTCAATAACGCTCAATCACAGTCAATAACCCTCAATCACAGTCAATAACCCTCAATAACCCTCTATCTGGGCTGTAGTACCCGAGTCTGGTCTACGTTTTTCTATGGTCTCGGACTCGCTGGTATTCGGACTCGGACTTGTCTCGGTCTCGGCCACTGGTCTTGCCAAATATGGCTTTTGGTCTCGACCGAGTCCAGGTGTCTTTCTATTCTGTTAATAATATTGAGGGAAAAGTGAAACACTGGCCACCTAATAACCAGTGACAGTAGATTATCCTCGAACGTCACACTCTGCGTCTGCATGCCCGTTAATTTTGCATTTGTAAACTTTGCATCAGCCTAACGTCATAAAGTTACAAGTTTGATTAAGTATGGTGGTAGTAGCTAGCTGTGTGCGTGTGTGTGTCATATTTGCGTTAAAAGTGGTTCGGGTAAAATTAATGTTATTTGACATCAGTGATGATTTCTTGAGTTTTAAATTGACAATAGATAATGTGTTTAGGACGAACAGAAATATTCTCCAGGACGCCTACACAACGAAAAACATTTTTGTATGTATAAATACAAGCCCGTGCAGTTCGAAGATTTGGAAAAAATAAAAATCCGGCTATTATTAGAAGTTTTACGGTATTATCAGGCCGATAACGTCAACATTAAAACTAAACATGTATCAGCCGATACCAATATGGTGGCCGATATATCGTACATCTCTTCCCGTAACGTTTAAAGAATGATACAATGAGATGTTCCCACTTATAACCCAAAAAACAGAACATTTTGAAGGCTTTCATGTGTTAATATCATTAGTAAAGCCTCACCTCAGCTCTGAGCTCATAGTACGTGAGTTTGCTCTTGGTGAGCACAAACACCCTCTCTTTATAGTTGAGCGGAGACGTTCGCTTCTTCTGCTGAGAACGTTTGATCAACGTTTCCTCCAGGACGGGTGTCAAGCTCATCTCTGAGGAACCTGAACGCCCAGAGCTGCCATGGACCTGAGAAACACAAGCACATGGTGTGACTCGAAACCTCAGAGCAACAGAAGATTGCAGAAGAATATTGCATCCGAAATAAAAGTTTCTGTTTACAAAATATATGTGTGTGTGCACATGTTTAAGAAAAATGTGTTATTTATATATAAAATATATATAATATAAATTATGTATAAATATAAATACAGTATGAAAGTATTTCTATTTTACACAAAACTACAAAACTATTTGATGTGATGTTTACATCTGGAAGACATATTTTTAAGAGTGTTTGCTCATCTGCAATATGTCTATAGGACGTTTCCTGTCAGATGTCAAATAGATGTTTAGAAGATGTCAGTTTAACATGCATTCCAAATCATTACATCTTAAAGACATCTTCTAATAACTCTTAAAAATACGTCTTCCAGATGTAAACATTACATTAAATAGACTCGAGCTATCTGGGTGTAATCGACTGATCAGTGTTTTTCAGCAGTGGAAAGAGGTTAAAAACAGCCGGAGTGACTACAATCACATAACGCTACATTTACCTCAGGAAACCCAATTAATAACCATAGCACACAAGTTGGTTAGGAAATTTTTTTTTATTTTATCATATATTTACTATTAGTATAAATGAGTAGGCTATTTTGCTAACTAGGTGCAACATATTTATTATATTTTTTACTGATATCATTAAAATAT
The DNA here is from genome assembly GCF_988280905.1 of Pimephales promelas. Lineage (NCBI taxonomy): Eukaryota > Metazoa > Chordata > Actinopteri > Cypriniformes > Leuciscidae > Pimephales > Pimephales promelas. The sequence continues at coordinate 31,943,020 of NC_142788.1, read as the reverse complement.
TACAGCCTAAAGTTTATATTTATTTTAAGCCTATATACAATTTAACCTTTAATAATTCCAGCTGACAGGACTCTCTGTTGTCTCTGTTTACAGCAAAAATTAACATCTGTATTAGCTACCTGATATGAATCCATTGAAATCAAGTAAACCCACAAGAATTAAATTGAAATAGTAAAATTTGTATAAAGCAATAATAAAAGCAGTAGCCTATACCAATCATTGCACATGCTCTCACTAAAGTATGTGTAGTTAGGCTACCAAATGTTTTGACAACCAAAATAGCATACCGGTACACTTATCGTGATGCAAATTTTTATCCCCTTCGGAATATAATCATTCTGAAAGAGAGAAGTAAAAATGTCTCTTTCAGGCCATAACAGGAGAATAAAACAGCTCTGAGACTCTAAATCTGAAGCTGAACTTTGAGTGATCTTGATATTGAGGTTCCGTCATTTGTTGTGTATACACACACACACACACACACACACATCAAGAACAATTGCAGTAGAGGTCAAACACTCAATTAAATAAATTAAATCACATTTACATTCATTTCAGATTTGACAGAACACTAACTTCTCTCTTCAAAATCAGCACTAAATATAGATATGAGAAATCGAGTTCCTGAATCAATAACAGCGTGACAACCCTGTAAATGTAATATGAATAAACATAATCATTCGGCTTAAGCTGCCTTTTGTTTGTTTTGTTTAATTGATTGTTGAACAGAAACTCGAATGACCGCAAACAAAATAATTTCTAAAAGAACTTTCATTTTCACTTCCAAACTCCAGTGAAGTGAAGATCATCACAAACAGAGGCGATGGTTTATTCGACAGAGTGACTCGAGCTCCAATAAACGAATTAATATTAAAACATTTCTTACCTCCGGGTAGTGTTCCGCGTGTGCGCGCGAGAGAGAGAGAGAGTGTGTGTGTGTGTGTGTGTGTGTGTGTGTGTGTGTGTGTGTGTGTGTGTGTGTGTGTGTGTGTGTGTGTGTGTGTGTGTGTGCGGTTAGTGATCAGGAAACATGAATCAAGGAAGTTCAGAAGTCTGTTATTATTCATGCTCCTGTTGACATGAAATATATGAAAAATGATTCTTCCGTTTTTTGTTGTTTTTGAACATCGTCGTTTACTTGCCAATTGTATTTAATGTCTAACTGTTGTTGACTGATGTTTGCACATAGATAACGTGACATGTTCTCGTGTGTGTGTGTGTGTGTGTGTGTGTGTGTGTGTGTGTGTGTGTGTGTGTGTGTGTTGTTTACCGTAGTTTGTTACATGAAACGATTTCAGTGGATGCTCAACCATGTTTGTACAGTGAGTGGGTGATTCTGCTTCTTAAAGATCTGCATTTTCTTCCTCTCTCGGCCTTCCACTGCCTGCGAGCCCACAGTGCCGACTGCGCCACCTACTGGACCGATCAGGGATTGTTCTGAAATCTTTCAAGCTTTTAAATCATTGAAATTGAAAAAAAGTATTTGCCATGTAAACGATCGTGATTGGTGGCTTGACGAAAACTGTTCTGTTGACGAAAACTGGCTTGACGAAAACGGTTCACACTCTAAATCAGGATAAATAACATTTTCTGTTGAACAATCAATTCAGCTTCCTTCCGTTATTTTTTTTAATCCCATTTCATGTCTGGAATTGAAAACATGATATAATTTACACGATTCATGTTATTCATAATAATATGTGTGCATTTTTATACTATAATTTGCAAAAAGGTTAAATTGATTAGAACTGCAGTTTGTCACACAGTTGAATGTTCATGGACAGACGGAGGACACGATAAAATAATCCTTCACTTTTAAAAGTTAAAATATTCTGATTCCCAGCGCGAGTTTCCGGCTCTCCTGCGAGTCACATCACACACACACACACACACACACACACACACACACACACACACACACACACACACACGGATGCTTTTATTTTTCCTTTTTATTGAAAATGTTCAAAAACTTTTTAGCAACGTCATCAACTAACTGATATTCCCATTCTCAAATACGTGTAAGTGAATACGTTTAAAAACTGTTAAATGATCATGTTAGTTAATCTCACCCACTGAGTCTGTGGCCGTTTTCAAGAAACGATGGAAGGGTTGCTGAGTTAAAGGGTAACGCGTTAATGGTTTAAATGGTTAACAGGGTTAATTGGTTTATGGGTTAATGGGTTAATGGGGGTAGTGATGGTGATGGCGCAGTGGGTAAGACACATGGCTTTGGTGTGAGAGAAATCACTGTGAGACACCAATGTGATGATGTGTCCCTGATGTGTCCCTAGTTGCTCCAGACCTCTGACATGTATAGCAATTGTAAGTCGCTTTGGATGAAAGCATCAGCTAAATGAATAAATGTACATGTAATGGGTTAGGGTTGATACCAAGCTGCAACCTTCCTCTCTGCCTCTTGAATCAACACTGAGCGAGTTAACCTGCAGTTCCTCCACTGGCCACTAGAGGCGCTGCAGAAGAGACTCACTCATGTTAAAACGCTTCACACTGTACATCTGTTCCTGTGCGAGTTCTGGTGGAGAACAGATATTATTCTGTTTAGATTAATGTGCTAATTATGCAGTAAAGGGTTGTTAGATCTCATAAGTGTGTGTGTGTGTGTGTGTGTTTCCTTTGCTAATGATCATTGGATCCCCAACAAAAGCCTCAGTATTCACTCTTCATGATTCCCCACTCCACTATCTCAGTGTTTATCTGGACCTGGATGGAGATGCTCTCGCGGCTCAAGCGTCTTCATGCGGGAGACAGACTGAGGAGAAGAGTCTTCAGCGATACCCCTTCACACACAGATCCACTACTGTTTATCAGGCAAGTGTGTGTGTGTGTGTGTGTGTGTGTGTGTGTGTGTGTGTGTGTGTGTGGTGGAGGACAGGAGCAGCCTTAAAGCTCCACCCGCTGAGAAGGCCTGGCCATGAACGCCTTCCTCATGAGATAATGAACGGCCAACTCCATCTTGGCTCCTGGTTTGCAGGACGAGGCTGAGGAGGTGTGTGAGGAGGCCGGACCCCTGGAGCGAGTGCAGGAGAACTGAGCATCGAGAGCCGTGCTCGTCCCGCATACACACACACACACACACACACACACACACACACTAGGAGAGGTGTTCATCCGACGACGGACTACCCAGAAGAAGTGTGTGTGTGTGTGTGTGTGTCATTGTTTTCATTTTTTTCATGATGTGACATCCTGTAGCGGAAAGACTGTGTGTGTGTGTGTGTGTGTGTGTGAACTACGTCACCCTTTCCTCCACTCTCATGTTCAAACTTGACACACACACACACACACACATGCCATGCTGACACGGCTGACAGATTCACTGCGGTAAAATGATTCAGTCCAGTGAGTACGACAACATTTCACATCATAATAATAATAATATTACAGAATAATGATGCTGCACTGAAAGTGTGTGTGTGTGTGTGTGTGTGTTTATGTCATATGTGTATTTCATATACGGATCGAACAGCTGTACATGTATATTCAGTGTGTGATATGAGAGTCTCCGCGTTCGGGTAACGCTGCTCTGTATCTGAGGGTCATCGTTACTGTGTAATTATAGATTTAAGAACTGAATACTATTATTAAACAACATGTTGGGGTCAGGTTAGGGATTAGGTTAGGTTCAGGGTTAGTTGCATGTAATTATGAATAATGTATAGTTATTACTGTAGTAGGCCTATATAGTATACAGTAGGGCTGTAATATATGACCCATGTACCTATGACACTGTACAATCAAGTGTAACCCATTAAAAACATCTGCGTCGGCTGCTCGTGAATCTCTAGAAGCTTTTCCTTCTTGTCTTCAAACTTCTTCAAATAATCAATCACGCATAAATGACCAGAGACCACACAAAATTTGAATCCACACAAAAATATATTCCAAGACAATTTAATATTCCCATTAAGTTATGATTTTTTGTCTTCGGAACATTCAAAAAACGTCAAGCTTTAAACATGTTTTTTTTTTTTCAACACCTCCACCAAGAATCGAGGTGTCCATGAGCAAGACGCCGAACCCCAGCTGCTCCCGACGAGCTGGATGGCGCCTTGCATGGCCGTCGGTGTGTGAATGGGTGAATGTGAGGCAAATGTAAAGCGCTTTGGTGGCCATTGGGTCTATGAAAGCGCTATATAAATGCAGGCCTTTACCATTTACCATTACACACTAATATACATGTGTGAGTGTGTGTGTGTGGGTTAGCTGGCGTCCGGGCGCTGGTCTCCTCAGCTCGGTGTTGACAGGAAGACTGTGGTTTGAGCAGATGGTCATTGCAGTGCAGCTTCACACGCTTGATCTCGAGAAACTTCTTCTCTCACACACAGATCCGCCTGATGGAGAAGCTTCTGATCAATTAGCTTTCCAGCACAAATATCGAATCTCCTTTGATGCGCTTCGGTCATGTTTGACCGAAAAATGTTACGTATTGTTTTTTTTTAGAATTTTTTACTTCCTTGGAATGTTACGAAACTTGGTAAAGATATTGGCACTTGCTGTATGAACACGTCACACACACACACACACATCGTGGACATAATCTGAACAGGTAAAATGGTCCTGAAAGCAATAGTCATAAACGACGCATTGGAAAGGAATGAAGAGTTTCCTCTAGAGGAAGCGTTTGGTACTGCAGCCGAACACACACTCACCGAGCGCTTATTTACTGAGAGATCAGCTCACACGCCGAACACAACTTGTTTAGATTTATGACTTTGATTTTCTTGCAGTTTTAGAGTAAAACATGATTTGAAAATATACATTTTATATAAAAATTAAAAATAGTATTTTTGTGCATTTTTCATAATACACATAACATTCATAAAATACATAAAGTTCACTTTCACTTTTTAAAACTTTTCTCACAAGTGTCGTCTTTGAAAAGAGATCAAACTTTAGTCTGTCGCTCTAAAGCATTCAAGATTTACCACAGTTTCAGTTGAAATTTTAATTTTCAGGTCTGTGCTTAAAAAGTGGAAAAAATGGATTATAAAAACAGCAGAATTATAGTTTAGTACCATAAAATCCCCTAAAATACAAAATATTTAATAAAAAACATTATCAAACTAAAATATAGTACATTCAATTAAAAAAACAACAACAATTCGGTCACTTTTGACCGACTCACGAAGAACACCAGAGGGTTAAATCCAGATACATTAACTGGAAAAGAAGGTATTTTTTTATGAAAATGTATCAAAATTTTAGCCTAAAACAAGAAGAAATATCTTCCAACTGGGTCAGAAAAATAATGTTTCGAGGTTCAGCCGGTCGTCCTCCATCGTGTCCCTTCAGCTGTGTGTCTCTCTCTCTCCAGATCAGTCCATCCACTCCCTCTTCTGCTGCTGCTGCTGCGCTCTACAGACCAGGTACCGGGGGTCAGGGGTCCGAGGTACCAGGGTCAGGGGTCAGATGAACCCGGGTCGGGGGTCGGGGGTCAGGGGTCCGAGGTACCAGGGTCAGGGGTCCGAGGTACCAGGGTCAGGGGTCAGATGAACCCGGGTCGGGAGTCAGGAGTCCAAGGTAGCAGGGTCATATGAACCCGGGTCGGGGGTCAGGGGTCCGAGGTACCAGGGTCAGGGGTGTCAGGGAGGTCAGGGCCAGTCTTCTCTAGTAACATCATGTGCAGGGTTGCATGAGTGAGATCTGATCACAGGTTCCTATAAGATTTTCAGGAAGCAAAAATTGACTTGTGATTTAATCTAACAATAGTACTTAAGTTTAATGTTGTGCAGAATGCTGACTTTTTTTGAAAATTTGCTGTTTATTTATTCATTAATTTACTTTCTTACATTCATTTGATGGTCAACAAGAATTTGTTATATTTTAATGTTCCATTATTTTTAATCTTCTGGTCTTCATGATCTCCTGTTCAATCATATTCTTCCTCAGTATGTGGGAAGCAATCACAGGCTAAACATCATCTTGTTTTTCTTTTGAATTTGATTATTTATTTGTTAAATAAATATGTTTGGTTTGTTAGATAATTGTGTCAGAAAACAACACAAACAAAAACAAGTAGGAATATGAATTTTTGCAGTGCTGTCATGACTGCTTGTTTTGCACAATGGAAATATACTGCTTTTACTTCTTAAGGTTTACAAAATAAATAATCTAAAAGTAATGAGACGCACATTTGCCGTGTGATTGAGGAGAGCGTGAGAGTTTGCAGCGCTGCAGAAGTGTGAATAAAGAGCATCTTCTCAAAGGTGTGTGTGTGAGCAAGTAATGCTCTCTCTCTCTCTCTCTCTCTCTCTCTCTCTCTCTCTCTCTCTCTCTCAGTAGCAGCACTCGCGTGGACATGAACAGATATGAGGAATCCGTCCGTACGGTAAACACACACTCCTGCATCTGGTCGTTCATCCATCGGTTGGTTGGTTCTGTAATGATTGTCTTCTGGTGTTTCAGACTCAGTGGTCTCAGAAGAAGCTGCCTCCGTCTCCTCCTGAGGATGATGACAGCGGAGTGATGAAGGTGGTGGCAATGTACGACTTCACCGCCAGAGAGAGTTCAGACCTGACGCTCCAGCGTGGAGAAACATACATCATCCTTCACAAACAAGACCAGCTGTGGTGGAGAGCCAAGGACAGACACGGGTCTGTGTGTGTGTGTGTGTGTGTGTGTGTGTGTGTGTCTGAGAGTTTCTTTAGTTCAGACATGTTGATTTGGACTCAATTTCTCTTTCAGGAACAAGGGTTTCATTCCCAGTAACTATGTTACAGAAATAGGATCTATAGAGGCAAACAAGTGAGTATCGACCCATTCAAATCTTCTCCATCGAGGGGATCGAGGGGTTCAAGGAGTTTAAGGGGATCGAAGAGTTTAAGGGGATCGAGGAGATTAAAGGGATCGAGGAGTTTAAGGGGATCGAGGAGATTAAAGGGAATCTAGGGATCTAGGGGATCGAGAAGTTTAAGGGGATCGAGGAGTTTAAGGGGATCGAGGAGTTTAAGGGGATCGAGGAGATTAAAGGGAATCTAGGGATCTAGGGGATCGAGGAGTTTAAGGGGATCGAGGAGTTTAAGGGGATCGAGGAGTTTAAGGGGATTGAGGAGTTTAAGGGAATCGAGGAGTTTAAGGGGATCGAGGAGTTTAAGGGGATTGAGGAGATTAAAGGGAATCTAGGGATCTAGGGGATCGAGGAGTTTAAGGGGATCGAGGAGTTTAAGGGGATCGAGGAGATTAAAGGGAATCTAGGGATCTAGGGGATCGAGGAGTTTAAGGGGATCGAGGAGATTAAAGGGAATCTAGGGATCTAGGGGATCGAGGAGTTTAAGGGGATCGAGGAGTTTAAGGGGATCGAGGAGATTAAAGGGAATCTAGGGATCTAGGGGATCGAGGAGTTTAAGGGGATCGAGGAGTTTAAGGGGATTGAGGAGTTTAAGGGGATCGAGGAGTTTAAGGGGATCGAGGAGTTTAAGGGGATTGAGGAGTTTAAGGGGATTGAGGAGTTTAAGGGGATCGAGGAGTTTAAGGGGATCGAGGAGTTTAAGGGGATCGAGGAGTTTAAGGGGATCGAGGAGTTTAAGGGGATTGAGGAGTTTAAGGGGATTGAGGAGTTTAAGGGGATTGAGGAGTTTAAGGGGATCGAGGAGTTTAAGGGGATCGAGGAGTTTAAGGGGATCGAGGAGTTTAAGGGGATTGAGGAGTTTAAGGGGATTGAGGAGTTTAAGGGGATCGAGGAGTTTAAGGGGATCGAGGAGTTTAAGGGGATCGAGGAGTTTAAGGGGATTGAGGAGTTTAAGGGGATTGAGGAGTTTAAGGGGATCGAGGAGTTTAAGGGGATTGAGGAGTTTAAGGGGATTGAGGAGTTTAAGGGGATTGAGAAGTTTAAGGGGATCGAGGAGTTTAAGGGGATTGAGGAGTTTAAGGGGATCGAGGAGATTAAAGGGAATCTAGGGATCTAGGGGATCGAGGAGTTTAAGGGGATCGAGGAGTTTAAGGGGATTGAGGAGTTTAAGGGGATCGAGGAGTTTAAGGGGATCGAGGAGATTAAAGGGAATCTAGGGATCTAGGGGCTCGAGGAGTTTAAGGGGATCGAGGAGTTTAAGGGGATTGAGGAGTTTAAGGGGATTGAGGAGTTTAAGGGGATTGAGGAGTTTAAGGGGATCGAGGAGTTTAAGGGGATTGAGGAGTTTAAGGGGATTGAGGAGTTTAAGGGGATCGAGGAGTTTAAGGGGATCGAGGAGTTTAAGGGGATTGAGGAGTTTAAGGGGATCGAGGAGTTTAAGGGGATCGAGGAGTTTAAGGGGATCGAGGAGTTTAAGGGGATTGAGGAGTTTAAGGGGATCGAGGAGTTTAAGGGGATTGAGGAGTTTAAGGGGATTGAGGAGTTTAAGGGGATCGAGGAGTTTAAGGGGATTGAGGAGTTTAAGGGGATTGAGAAGTTTAAGGGGATCGAGGAGTTTAAGGGGATTGAGGAGTTTAAGGGGATCGAGGAGATTAAAGGGAATCTAGGGATCTAGGGGATCGAGGAGTTTAAGGGGATCGAGGAGTTTAAGGGGATTGAGGAGTTTAAGGGGATCGATGAGTTTAAGGGGATCGAGGAGATTAAAGGGAATCTAGGGATCTAGGGGATCGAGGAGTTTAAGGGGATCGAGGAGTTTAAGGGGATTGAGGAGTTTAAGGGGATCGATGAGTTTAAGGGGATCGAGGAGATTAAAGGGAATCTAGGGATCTAGGGGCTCGAGGAGTTTAAGGGGATCGAAGAGTTAAAGGGGATCGAGGAGTTAGAGGAGTTTAAGGGGATCTAGGGATCTAGGGGATCGAGAAGTTTAAGGGGATTGAGGAGTTTAAGGGGATCGAGGAGTTTAAGGGGATTGAGGAGTTTAAGGGGATCGAGGAGTTTAAGGGGATCGAGGAGTTTAAGGGGATTGAGGAGTTTAAGGGGATCGAGGAGTTTAAAGGGAATCTAGGGATCTAGGGGATCGAGGAGTTTAAGGGGATCGAAGAGTTTAAGGGGATCGAGGAGTTAGAGGAGTTTAAGAGGATCTAGGGGATCGAGTAGTTTAGGGGTATCAAGGAGTTTAAGGGAATCGAGGGGATCAAGCTCCTCAGCTCACTCAGCAGTGTGAACATGTTTTAAGAGAAAACTCTTAATTAAGAACTTTTACTGCTATTTAGGAGAACTCTTCGGGGTAAGATAAAATGTTTTGTGAATACGGCCCGAGATCATTCAGAGTTAACAGTTCACTGACTGGTCATTGTGTGTGTGTGTGTGTGTGTGTGTGTGATGATTATCTTCATCAGCTGGTACTGCAAGAATGTTAACAGAGCTGAAGCAGAACATTTACTAAGACAAGAGGTGAAGAAGCTTATCCATTCAACATCAATAATTGATCAATCGTCATCATCATGATGATCATGCGTGTGTGTGTGTGTGAGTTTCAGGGGAAGGACGGAGGGTTTGTGGTCAGAAGCTCCACTCAGCCCAGTGGATACACAGTGTCAGTTTACACACACAGGTAAAGAAGCATCAATGCACTGACTGATCCACTGACTGAATGATTGATCCACTGATTAATCCACTGATTGATTGATCAGTTCAGGTAAAGGCGAGGTGAGGCACTACCAGATAAAGCAGACAGACACAGCTCAGTTTTACTTGGCAGAGAATCACGTGTTCAGCTCTGTTCCTGAACTCATCAACTACCACAAATATAATGCGGCAGGTACTGGCATGAATTCTGCTCGACTCTATTCTGTCCTTTTGTTGCGGTGCAACGAGGAGCTGAAGATCTGCTGTGTTTGATCAGGGCTGGTGGCCAGACTGCGATATCCCATCGGGCCAAAGGGCCAATGCCTGCCGGCGACAGCAGGGTTCAGTTCAGGTCAGACTACCGGCACACACACGTGACCGCTCTCTGACACTCTCATAGTCAGCTTTATGGACCCTTTTCACAGTTACACCTAGTGTCGCAGATACACATGTTGCATGTTTCCTGTCTTAGTGTGCAGATCTTTACCTAATGATCTGGTATTTGGACTGAATGTTGAAAGTTCTCCTTGATGTGCAGATAAATGGGAGATCAACCCGTCGGAGCTGACCTTCATGAAGGAGCTGGGCTGTGGCCAGTTTGGAGTGGTGCGACTGGGAAAGTGGAGGGCGCAGCATAAAGTGGCCATTAAAACCGTCAGGGAAGGAGCCATGAGTGAAGATGATTTCATAGAGGAAGCCAAGATCATGACGTAAGACACATGCTGAACGAGTGGAAAGTTGCTGTGAAGCTGGAAAATGTGGTGGGTGGGCAAATGTGTGTGTGTGTGTGTGTGTCACACGTCACAGCAGATCCACTTCCTGCGCGGTGAGCGTTAGATTCTTATCAGTCCTTCATTCAGTGTCTGTCTCTTTTTTTAACTTTCTCTGTGCGTTGTTCAGATGCTTCTGGAAGAAGCTGGAGGTGTGTGACGGAAACACACACTCATTCTGCTGGCTTTACACTGCAAAAAATCTTGTTTCCAGCACAAATTTCAAAAAATTCTTAAATCACAATACATAAAAGCAAAATGACCGAAAACATTAAGTCTTGTGTTTAAAAAAAAAAAAAAAAATCAAAATTAAGAACACCTATCTGCCAGTGGAGTCCGAACAATAATCTTGTTTCCCTTTGAATTAAGTTTGTTTTTCTGACCCAGTGGCAGATATTTGTTCTTGTTTTGAGCTTAAAGGGTTAGTTCACTCAAAAATGAAAATTAAGTCATAAATTACTCACCCCCATGCTGTACCAACCCCGTAAGACCTTCGTTCATCTTCGGAACACAAATGAAGATATTTTTGGTTAAATTTGAGAGGTGGATCACTGCTACATAGGCTCCTTGACGGCCCAGAAAGTCAATGAAGAAAATGTTTAAATATTCCATGTGACTACAGTGGCTCAACTATAAGTTTATCAAGCGACAAGAATACTTTTTGTCTGGAAATAAAACAAAAATAAAGACTTTATTCGACTATTCCTTTTCTTCCTTGCGGGCCTGAGACGAGAGTTCAAGAGATTTCCACGACGCATGTGCGAGAATTGCGCAAGAAGTAGTAGAAAAATAACGCAATTCTCGCTCATGCGTCGTGGAAGTCTCTTGAACTCTCGTCTCAGGCCTACAAGTTTTGTCTTCCGCCATATGCGCTCTACTCTTCTGCATCGACTTTCATATTTTGCACAGCTGTTAAGTTTCTCCAAGGTGCTGTTTGTCTACCACTATCCTTCCTGACTTTCACAGGAGCAATATCATCAATTACACTCTTAACTTTTGAGTTAAAAGAATCAAGGAGAGAATCAACAGAGTCGGCGGATATGCTCGGTTTTAAAGATTTAGATTCATAAATAGCACACCAGTGTTCTCATTTAAGCATCTCTTCTTGACAAACACAGACAGCTTCAGTGGCAGGAGAGATCAATATATCAAAGAAAATACAGAAGTGATCAGACAGTGCTACATCCTTAAAGGAATAGTTCACCCTGAAATTAATTTTTGACATGTTTTATCTTACCTCAAGGGCATCCAAGATGTAGGGGTCTTTGTTTCCACAGTATTTTCAATTTTGATATTTTTAGGTCAAACCGTTCTTGTCTGTCAGTCATATAATGGAGGTCTATGGTCACCACCTCAAAGAGCATGCAGAGAGAAGTCCAAATTAAACATGATTTAATGACTCGTTAATGTAAGTACACATTGATGGCCTAAGACACGAAACGAGCGGTTTGTGTGAGAAAACAAACTGAATTTATGTAGTTTTTACCTCTTTTAACACAGTCACGTCCAAGTAATCTGAGGGCACGGGCGCTTCGGTCTGCGCACTGCACTGCAGCTGATAGACAGGCACACACACACACACACACACACAGAGATAGATAGACATACAGACGGACGGACGGACAGATAGACAGGCAGAAAGACAGAGACAGACAGAGAAATGGACAGACCGATACAGACGGACAGAAAGACAGAGCGATAGATAAATAGACATACAGACGGACAGACGGACGGACAGACGGACGGACGGACAGACAAAGAGACGGACAGACGGACGGACGGACGGACAGACAAAGAGACGGACAGACGGACGGACAGAGAGACAAAGAGACGGACAGACGGATGGACAGACAAAGAGACGGACAGACGGACGGACGGACAGAGAAACGGACAGACGGACGGACAGAGAGACAAAGAGACGGACGGACGGACGGACAAAGAGACGGACAGACGGACGGACGGACAGAGAGACGGACAGACGAACGGACGGACGGACAGACAAAGAGACGGACAGAGAGACGGACGGACGGACAGAGAGACAAAGAGACGGACAGACGGACGGACAGACAAAGAGACAGACAGACGGACGGACGGACAGAGAGACGGACAGACGGACAGACAAAGAGACGGACGGACGGACGGACGGACAGACGGACAGGCGGATGGACAGACAGAGAGACACACAGATACAGAGAGACGGACAGACGGGTAGATGACCTCTGTGTGTGAAGCACTGGTTCAGTCGTCTCATGATGGTGTGTGTTTGCAGGCGTCTCTGTCACCCTAAGCTGGTCCAGCTGTACGGTGTGTGTGTGTCTCAGAGGCCCATCTGCATCGTGACCGAGTTCATGGAGAACGGCTGTTTGCTTCACTTCCTGCGGCAGCACAGCAAGACTCTGGGGCGCGTGCAGATGCTCTTCATGTGTCAGGACGTCTGTGAAGGCATGGAGTACCTGGAGCAAAACAACTTCATACACAGAGACCTGGTCAGAATCAAACTAACCCGAACCCTAACACTGGATGGATGGATGTCAAAGATCATATTCAAGAAAAGGGTCACATGACGTTTTAATTTCGTGTGTGTGTGTTTTCAGGCCGCGCGGAACTGCCTGGTGAACGAGAGGAACGTTGTGAAGGTGTGTGACTTCGGCATGACCAGGTCAGAGAACTCTCGCTGTCTCTTCATCTTCACACACACCTCTCACACTGTTCATACGGCACACACAGGGACTGAGAGTAGGGTGCAAATAGGGACGCACTGAAGAAAAGTCATCCTGACGCCACAGATCTCTGGGTTTTCGTCATCCAAAAACATCATGTCATGTTTTGGTTGCATGTAGTTCTCTTTCATAGGTTCACTCGCAGCTGCGAAGCGAGGACGCAATGGGAGCGCACTGAGAGCGGTGCTGGTTATCAGGAGAAGAGATTTATCTAGCCCATGCTAGTTAGCATTCTTCCTTCTAAGCCCTGTAGGATCACCAGGCAGGTTTGGCACTTCATACCATGGCCATTCCTCAGGCCTACCTGGGGGACATCCAAGAGGATGGGAGGCTTTACACCGGAAGAGCGACTTAGCATGCGGCTGGGTGCACCATGGCAGGTTTGGGGGATGTTGAGCGCCACCTATGGCTAAATCCCACCGAAATCCGCAAAAAAGATGAAGGTCTTTCTACTGGACACCACTATCTGCCAGTCGGGTTTGTTTGGAGAGGTGGTCAACTCAGTGGTCGCAATCAGCTGCCCTTAAGCAGTTTATGCCTAGGATGGTTCTACCTTTCTGGTAGAACTATCCTGGTGCAGATTCGAGCAGGGGACTCACCATGGACCTGAAGGACGCCTATTTCCACATCCAGGTCATTCCACGGCACAGGAAGTTCCTCCGGTTCGCCTTTGGGGAAAAGCTGTACCAGTATTGGGTCCTTCCATTTGGTCTAGCTTTGGCCCTGCGGACGTTCTCCAAGGTCATGCACATCCAGGGCATCCGGGTGCTAAATTATCTAGATAACCAGCTCATTCTGGCTCATTCCAGAGAGTCGGTGTGTCATCACAGGGACGTCCTTCTCTACCACGTCCGGCCTCTAAACTCAGTCTAAACTCCTTCTCAGCAGGTGTGTAACTCGATTCTCTCTCGATGCAGGCCTGTCCGGCCCCAGCTCGAGTTCCCAGTCCCTGTGCGTGCTTGGCCCATTTCCGCATGAACAGGTCGCTTAGTTAAAGGAGAGTTCTTTGTTGGTTCAGATCCAGCAGTGTTTAGCTTGGCATGTGAGATATATCGTTCCCATTGCATCATGGGTAAAGCACAACAGAAGTGTTTTCTAGAATATTTTTAATGACTTACACTGCAAAAAATGATGTTCTTCCTCAGTGTTTCTGTCTTGTTTTTCCAGCTCAAACATCTAATCCTCCTTCACTCCTCCGGCAGGTACGTGGTGGACAACCAGTACACCAGCTCCATGGGCTCCAGGTTCCCCGTCAAATGGTCTCCACCTGAAGTCCTGCACTTCAACAAGTTCAGCAGCAAGTCAGACGTCTGGTCCTTCGGTGAGGCCTGGGGTCAGAGGTCGAGTGTGTTGTGTGTGTTTGTGTTATCAAGGTGTTGAGCATGTGTGTGTGAGCAGGTGTGCTGGTGTGGGAGGTGTTCTCGGAGGGCCGGAGCCCGTTTGAGAACCGCTCGAATGTGGAGGTGGTGGAGGAGGTAACGCAGGGCGGGCGTCTGTACAGGCCTCACCGCGCGTCAGGACACATCTACAACATCATGTACCGCTGCTGGCACGAGGTTAGACACACACACACACACACACACACTGCCTTACGGCTGGAATACACCACACCCGATGGACTATCCAGTTGGAGGAGATCAGACATGTTTGATATTCCCAGTTTGATGGCAAATGTTTTCGGGTGTATTCATATCTGTCTTATTGGGTTCAACTGAATCGAACTCAAGTTGTTTCCCCCTTGGTGTGAATACAGCAATCACACTCGAGGTGGTCTCAGTCCGGTTCCAAACCAACTCTGGTAAGGGTCGTTCAAGGTGTGAACATGACCCGTCCCAATTGCAGACAACACTGGGCGTGCAGGGAATATATATATAAACAGTATATCTTCTACCGATTCTAATCATTCTAAAATTTCAAGTATGTATTTTCTAAAGTATTACACTTCTTAAACTTTGAAGTTCTACTTAAAGTTAGTTAAAATTGTAAACATGGTTAAACATAAGATATAATTCGTCTTGTGTATATCTAACGGGCGATCTTTAGTCTCACAAAAAGAGACAGGGCTGTGACAATTTATTTTTGCATTTGATTACAGGGCAGTCTTGCCCTCAGCAAAATGGCGGACGCGTTGACGTATCGCAGCAACACTCCAAAGCGGCCAATAGGGTGTCTCTGAATTGATTATGTCTATAAGCACCAGCACGTCCCAGTCGGGTTCGGCACTTATTTGGTTCCCCTGGAAATATTTCCGTTGGGTTCTGTGTTATTAGGTATTGTGAGTATTGGAGCAAACGTGTGTTGTGAAACTGTACTGTAGCGCTTAAAAGTGGTGTTGTGTGTTCCAGCTGCATGTGTCTATCGCTGACATCATCAGCATTCTGAATAACTACTCTACCACTGTGTGTGTGTGTGTGTTTCTTTTTTGTTTTCAGAGACCTCACGGACGACCATGTTTCTCTGAGCTACTGCAGAATATCAGAGAGATCATTGAAGAGGAGACCGACACATAAACACACACACTCATCTCGCTCACATAAACACAGATGTAAACACACACAGTGTGATGAACTGACATCAGCAGTGAGATATTGAGATGATTGTCACACTGTAGATGGTCAGCTTCATGTCTGTAAGTTCACATCAGGGGAGATGCTGTTCGATGTGTAAAAACAAATCGCTTAATAAACTGAACCTTTTCTATCAAAATATTTAGAATGCAGAACGTTTTCTGGGAGGTCTTGTGTGTGTGTGGACTTAAAGGATTAGTTCACTTTTGAAAAAACTTTTGCTGATAATTTACTCGCCCCCATGTCATCCAAGATGTCCATGTCTTTCTTTCCTCAGTTGAAAAGAAATTTAGGTTTTTGATGAAAACATTCCAGGATTTTTCTCCATATAATGGACTTCAATGGGAACCGGATGGTTCAGGTCCAAAAGACAGTTAATAACAGTTTCAGATGCAGCTTCAAATGTCTTTAAACGACACCAGACGATGAATAAGGGTCTTATCATGCGAAACGATCGGTTATTTCAAAACTTATTCCAAAAATGTAACTTTTCTAAGGACAAATGCTAGCCTTGCTCTATTCTGTGAGGCGCGTTTGTAACGTCACGTATTACGTAATTACGTTCAAAAGGTCACGGGCGACGTAGCCGGAAGTACAGAATCAAAATCGTCCGACATCGCTGTTTTACCTTTCAATTCCTTTTTTGTAAACGGTGTTTGAGTTAGTTTGCACGTTCAACCTATGCGTTCAACTAGTAAACACTGACTCTGTACTTCCGGCTACGTCACCCGTGACCTTTTGAGCGTAATTACGTATTACGTGACGTTACAAACGCGCCTCACAGAATGGAGAAAGGCTTGCATTTGTCCTTGGAAAAGTTACATTTTTGGAATAAGCTTTGAAATAACCGATCGTTTCGCATGATAAGACCCTTATTCATCGTCTGGTGTCGTTTAAAGACATTTGAAGCTGCATCTGAAACTGTTATTAACTGTCTTTTGGACCTGAACCATCCGGTTCCCATTGAAGTCCATTATATGGAGAAAAATCCTGGAATGTTTTCATCAAAAACCTAAATTTCTTTTCGACTGAGGAAAGAAAGACATGGACATCTTGGATGACATGGGGGTGAGTAAATTATCAGCAAAAGTTTTTTCAAAAGTGAACTAATCCTTTAAACCTGAATGCACACACACTCATGGAGACTCGTGTCACTGTGGGCCTAAATTGAGTCCCCATGGATTAAAGGAGAACTCTGGCGCAAAATGAACCTTTGGTCTAATTACACATTGTTACCTAGTCAACCGTTATCTGAGATTTGTTTTCATGATTGCCGAATGTAAATAGTTTTATCTCTAAAAACAGTTTAGCCTATAACGCTAGTATATAGGGCATAGAGTAATGACAAATAAAAATCGCTTGTTATTACCGCTAACAAGGTTCAAAATAGCCTTGTCAAAATAACATTCAAACCGAAGCATTGAGAACTTTGTCAGTGTCCATACAGTTTAATAAGAAGATGTTTTATACACACAGTCAACTTCGCGAATACAGGAAGAAGCCATCTTTGAAAAATAGCCTCTACAAGTCGATCTACGAACGCCGATCCAAGTGCGCTGGTGAGATGTGAATAAGGTGATAAGGTGAGCGCGAACAGTAGGCTACGTGTACATATTGAAGATAAGTAAACCGTTTGTGTTTGTGTTTCTTCTGGAAACAACGGACCATATGAGATTCTGCACAGTTCAGCGCACTTGGATCGGCGTTCGTAGATCAACTGGTAGAGACTATTTTTCAAAGATGGCTTCTTCCTGTATTCGTGAAGTTGACTGTGTGTATAAAATATCTTCTTATTAAATTGTATGGACACTGACAAAGTTCTCAATGCTTCGGTTTGAATGTAGAGACCCTTATTATGCTGTCGTGTTACTGTGGGGCTATTTTGAGCCTTGTTAGTGGTAATAACAAGCGATTTTTATTTGTCATTACTCTATGCCCTATATACTAGCGTTATACTAGCGTTATAGGCTAAACTGTTTTTAGAGATAAAACTATTTACATTCGGCAATAATGAAAACAAATCTCAGATAACGGTTGACTAGGTAATAATGTGTAATTAGACCAAAGGTTCATTTTGCGCCGGAGTTCTCCTTTAAACCAAAGTCCTTTCACTTTCTTTTTCCGCCATCTTGGCAGCGCATCTGGGCAGCTATTTCGGACTAACAAGACCAGGCTCTATCTAAATGAATGGGCAGAGAGTCAGAAGTCAGGCACTGGTCACCAGGGCATACAAACTGCATGTATAGAAATAGCAGTAAAATATAATAAAATTCGCTGAAAAAGTTTGATGACTTTGCCCCTTTGTTTAAAACGCCGTTTTCCCACAGGTTATACCTTTACTGCGCATGCGCAAGGGTTCTCTCGCTCTCTGTCGCGCGCATGTGCTGCACAGTTTTGAAACACAGTATGTGCGCGCTCTTGCTCGACGCTCGCTCTAGATTCCAGGAGGTTTGAACTAATTTACGGTCATCAGCGAGCCACTATCAATCTGCAACATGACATCATGACTTTTGCGTAAACATACACGCCACTTTCGAGTCAAGTGGCGTGTTATCTCTACGCATTTTGAGCTATCCACGTGTATGCGTGTCTACGCCATTAATGTCCGCGTCATTCCGCGTGTCTGTACACTACACGCCGTCAAATGTCCGAGCGAAACGAAGCAAAATGTACATCTACATCTGGGGAGCTATCTTTACTTTCCTAGGATGGTAGGGGAACAGTCATAAATGCCATTAACCCCAGTGACGGGTAGGTTTAGGGACGGGGTTGAGGTAAGTCATATATTTATATATATACAGTAATAACGTTAAGTCAACAGCGTTCATAAACACGCTGAAAAGCGATTATGCGTGTTGACAGCACGCCAAAAATGTAAATACGAATTGGCGTGTCATACACACGCTACTTCATGAGATCAGTCTTAAAAAAAGAGCTAAATAAGAAGAGAGAAGAGATTCACGAATCCGCACAAAGCATCGCTGGGACTCGTCATTTCCGAGATACTGACCGTTTTGTCCATTGTGAAATGCTCCAGAAGTTAAAAAAAGGGGGCTGACATGTGATGTCCATTGTAATGGACACAGGGTCTGAATGGGTTAACAGCTGACAGATATTCAACATAATTCGTGTGTGAGAGTCCAACAAAAGAACGGACAAAACCAGTCAAATATCCACTGATCTGAGGACTGAGTTCTGCTCATCTTTATAAACTAGAGCCAATAAACTGATAATGTGAGAAATGTTGAAGGTGTCCGGATATATTCTGGTTTGACTGTATAAAAGCGGGAGATTATTCCAGACCTTTATATGAAACTGGGAATTGGTATAAAAATGTCCTAAAAACTATGATAATGGAATGCTGAAAAAGGCATGATATTTTTCTTTCAATAAACAAAAAACTTTTATTTAGATGTAAAGGTGATTCATATACCAGCTCAAGTGAGATTACTAATAACAGGCTACTTTTTCTGTTTAATTAACAGTCTTAATTTTATAAGTAGTACTAATAATAATTTTACAGCATATTCATCAAGTGTGTGAAGCTACTGGACATGAACTGGAGAAATGCTTTACACCGCAAAAACAAGGTTCTTCCTCAGATATTTGTATTGGAAAAAATACAAAGCATTCTTAAATCAAGATACATTTACTGGTGAAGCAAAATGACTGAAGATATTCTGTAAAAATTATCAAATCCAAGTGAGTTTACACTAAAAACAAGAACAAATATCTAGCAGAGGGATCAATAAAATAATGTTTTCACGTTTATTTTTCTGTAGCTGCATTGAAACAATTTATTGGCTTGGAATCAACAATCAATATTTGAGAGTTAACAGACAAAACCAAGATGACGGTTCACTCCTGAGCGACGCTGGAGAGCTGGCCAATCAGAGAGCAGGACCTCTGATTGGCCACGCCCTCATCCCCCAGTTCCCATTCCCCAACCAGCCACTGCATCTCTCGCCGTGTTCCTCTCTCCTCCCTCAGGATCAGACTATAGCGAGCGGTCGACCCCTGTCCGCTCCGCACACACTCTCCCTCTCTCCTTCTATCTGCCTCCTCTTCCTCTCTCCATCCGTCTGCTTCCTCTTCTCGGCTTATCACCCTGTGCAGGGTCTTCCTGAACACTTCCCCGCTCATCGCCGGCTCCCGCTCCTTATCTCTCGCTCTGCCTGCTACAGAAACCAGCTCTACTTTGGAAGAAGCATCTCTCCCTTCAGTGTGGTGTTTCTGCTCCTCCGGCGGGTGGATGAAGAGGACGCTTCGGAACACGGCTTGAACGTCTCTGAGCTGGTTTAGGGGTATAAAGCTCACGCGCTCACCTTCATCCTCCCTTCGCTGTGTGTGTTCAGTGTATTTGTACGCCTGTAGGGTGACCCCGCCGCTGTCCGAGCGAGGCAAGCCGTGATGCTTTAGCCACCGGCTGACGGTGAGGTGGTTCCTCAGGAGCCAAACACACAGAACACATGATGTGAGAGCCGATAGCAAACACAACAACACGAAACCGGCAAATAACCACCAGCACCACGGCAGGATCCTCCCACCCGCACCACGGGCATCTGCCCAGTGCGGACCGACACTAGTGGGCGGTTCTGTTCGGGGAATGATCCGCTCAACGGTTGGTGGTTCGGTTTGGACCGTGATCGTTGTTCTGGAGGATCCAGAGGTACTTTGACCTTGGGATCCGGCAATAATGGGTCCAGTGGTTTGTGGTTCGGTTTGGACCGTGATCTTTGCGCTAGAGGAGTGAGGATCCAGTCGGGAAGTACTTTGACCGTGGGATCTGGCTGTAGAGGGTCCAGTGGTTGATGGTTCGGTCTGGACCGTGATCGTTCTGGAAGTGTGCGGTTCAGATCCGATGGTACTCTGACTTTGGGATCCGGCAATAATGGGTCCAGTGGTTTGTGGTTCGGTCTGGACCGTGATCGTTGCGCTAGAGGAGTGAGGATCCAGTCGGGAAGTACTTTGACCGTGGGATCTGGCTGTAGAGGGTCCAGTGGTTGGTGGTTCGGTCTGGACCGTGATCGTTCTGGAAGTGTGCGGTTCAGATCCGATGGTACTCTGACTTTGGGATCCGGCAATAATGGGTCCAGTGGTTTGTGGTTCGGTCTGGACCGTGATCGTTGCGCTAGAGGAGTGAGGATCCAGTCGGGAAGTACTTTGACCGTGGGATCCGGCTGTAGAGGGTCCAGTGGTTGGTGGTTCGGTCTGGACCGTGATCTTTCTGGAAGTGTGCGGTTCAGATCCGATGGTACTCTGACTTTGGGATCTGGCAGTAATGGGTCCAGAAGTTGTGAGTTGGTACGGGTCAGTAATCATGGTGTTTGATTGTGTTGTGTAGGCAGGTGATTCGGTGGCATCTAGAGTGGGAATCTCTGAAGTAGTCATTGGATTCAAGCTAAAAAGCTCCCACATGGTCCGGAATTCATACCTTGTTTCACTCCAGGACTCACTGACCCAGGACCAGGAGGCGGTCCAGGATTTGGTGGAAGCGGGCAGGAGGGTGATGTCGGAGGCGTCGTGTGGAGCAGGAGGGGTTTGAGGGCTGTAATTTGGTCTAGTGATGGGTTTGAAATCCCAGTCTCCACTGGGGTAGAGAGGTGGATCTGGAGGGCAGAAGTCGTTCTCTTCTAGTTCAATGATGGGCCGTTGGGATAGATGAGGCGGCGCAGAACACACAACACTGTCGGCGGCGGGATCGAGGCCGTTCGGAGCTACATGCTTGTAGACGTTGTGCTCCTGGTCGTTCAGGTAGCTGTGGAGATAACCTACAGCACAGCTGCAGATCCAGGGATTATAGGACAGGAAAACGTACGGTAACTCGGGTTTAGACGAGAAGAAACTGTCAGGCATCAGCGAGATGCTGTTATTCTCCAAATCAAACGTCTTCAGGCTGCTGGACGACACTCGCTCCAGGAGGCGAGCCGGCAGGGCGGGAAGCTTATTCTGAGAGAGGTTGATGATCTCCAGACGTGGGAGTTCGCTAAAGGTGGCGTCGTGAAGGGAACGAATCTGGTTGGCGTTCAGGAAGATCTCCATCAGGTTGGGAGCGCAGCGGAACACCAGTCCTCCCAAACCAGTTAACCTGTTACCAGACAAACGCAACACGCTCAGTTTTCCCAGCACTGGACCTGAAAGAGACACACAGTTAAAGTTGAGACTCTCTCTGTGACTCTCTGAGACTCTGTGACTGAAACTCTGAGACTCTCTCTGACTCTGAGACTCTCTCTGTGACTGAAACTCTGAGACTCTCTCTGTGACTCTCTCTCTGACTCTGAGACTCTCTCTGTGACTCTCTCTCTGACTCTGAGACTCTCTCTGTGACTGAGAATCTCTCTCTGACTCTGAGACTCTCTCTGTGACTCTGAGACTCTCTCTGTGACTGAAACTCTGAGACTCTCTCTGTGACTCTGAGACTCTCTCTGTGACTGAAACTCTGAGACTCTCTCTGTGACTCTCTCTCTGACTCTGAGACTCTCTCTGTGACTCTCTCTCTGACTCTGAGACTCTCTCTGTGACTGAGAATCTCTCTCTGACTCTGAGACTCTCTCTCTGACTCTGAGACTCTCTCTGTGACTGAAACTCTGAGACTCTCTCTGACTCTGAGACTCTCTCTGTGACTGAAACTCTGAGACTCTCTCTGTGACTCTCTCTCTGACTCTGAGACTCTCTCTGTGACTCTCTCTCTGACTCTGAGACTCTCTCTGTGACTGAGAATCTCTCTCTGACTCTGAGACTCTCTCTCTGACTCTGAGACTCTCTCTGTGACTGAAACTCTGAGACTCTCTCTGTGACTCTCTCTCTGACTCTGAGACTCTCTCTGTGACTCTCTCTCTGACTCTGAGACTCTCTCTGTGACTCTCTCTCTGACTCTGAGACTCTCTCTGTGACTCTCTCTCTGACTCTGAGACTCTCTCTGTGACTGAGAATCTCTCTCTGACTCTGAGACTCTCTCTGTGACTCTCTGTGTGACTCTGAGACTCTCTCTGTGATTCTCTCTCTAACTCTCTCTGTGACTCTTGAGACTCTCTGACTGAAACTCTGACTCTCTGTGTGACTCTGTGATTCTCTCTCTGACTCTGAGACTCTCTCTGTGACTCTGAGACTCTCTCTGTGACTTTGAGACTCTCTGTGTGACTCTCTGAGACTCTGTGACTCTCTCTGACTCTGTGACTCTCTCTGTGACTTTGAGACTTTCTCTGTGACTCTCTGAGACTCTCTCTGTATGACTCTTGAGACTGTGTGACTCTGACTGAAACTCTGACACTCTCTCTGTGACTTAGACTCTGAGACTCTCTCTCTGACTCTTGCAGTTCTTAAGACTCTCTCTGAGACTCAACTGCAGTGCTGAGGCTTACCTGGCGGCTCCAGCGTGGTGATGAGATTGTGGCTCAGGTCCAGCTCGTGCAGTTGTGTGAATCCCGAATACGAGGACCAGGACAGAGAACTGAAGTGGTTTTTTGTGAGAACCAGAACCTGCGTGTCGGGATCGATCCCGTCTGGAACAGTCGTCAGGCTCTGGCCCACACAGCTCACGCGGGGCCGGTGGTCCTGGTTCCTGTCCGCCGGACACCTGACGCTCATGACGACGCAGCACTGCATCATGAGGAAGACGAAGCGTCGCATCACGAAACTGGAAGAAACCAGGCATTTCTAAGCATAGCTGCCAAAATATAATACAGTCTAACAAAACAAAAGAAAATAAAGACGCTATTCGTTCAGTGACATTATTTCCCCCCCAAACTCTCACTAATGTAACATAATGTATTTTGTCTTCTTTATTTTATTTCAATGTGAAGTACAGAACTGTTCAAAAATTTGGGGTCAGTAAGAAATAAACATTTTGGTAACTTTGCAGCTACATGTCCACTAACTGTCAGTGCTTAATATCTGCTAACTCTTTATTGTGATCCTCAACATATATTCTACTGACTATAAGCAACTTGGCAACTACAAGTCGACTTATTCTCCAAACCCGAACCCTATCAGTCTACAACAGTCTACTGATACTCTAATGAGAGTTAGCGGACATGTAGTTGAGAAGTTCTAATAGTTAGGCTAGCAGAATGCCTAAAACGGACTTTCAAAATAAAGTGGAACCAAACATTTCTATTAATCAAGGATGCATCATAAATGACAAGTGACGGTAAAGACACTTATTAAATATTCTGTCTAAAAGAAATGCAGCTCTTTTGAATTTTCTATTCTTCAAATAATCCAGAAATATGTTTGATGGTTTCCACAAAAATATGAACTGTTTTCATCACTGCTAATAATCATAACTGTGTCTTGATCATCAGATCCTCATATTAGAGTGATTTGTGGAGGGTCATGTGACACTAAAGACTGGAGTAATGATGATAAATTCAGCTTTGATCACAGGAATAAATTACACTTTAATATATATTCACATAGAAAACAGATGATATACACTGAAATAATAGTATTTTTTATCAAATGAACGCAGCTTTGGTGAGCAAAAGAGACGAAGATTTTCTTTCCTACAGAATGAGGATTCACACTTCAATGTTCTTGACAATAATGTCACAAAACATACAAATCTTAACGGTCCCTAAAATAGGCTTCATGTATTTTATGCAAAATATAATTGACATCTTTGCGAGATACTCAGATATATTTGCATAAATTGAACAAAAATAGTGAAAGTAAACTAGTGTTTACCACACCACACGAATGAGCTGTTCTTACTCGGTGTTTCTGTCCAAATATCAAACATTTGATGCATTTACTAGATGATTAAAATGACATATTATTAAAATGAGATATATAAAATGTAAATATAAAGTAAAATGACATATACGTCTTGTTTTCCGGGGGAATTAATCAACATTTAGTGAATTTATGCTTAAAAAAGCAAAATGAACTGCCGATGGGGTGAGAAAAATGTTTGTTTGAATTAAGATTATTTTTCTGATAATTTTGCTTGTTTTAAGCATCGACTCAATTAATTTAGATTAATTCCTCTGGAAACGGGACATAATATCTTATGTCATTTTACTACTTTAGTAAATATTTGGACTGGAAACAAGACAAAAACACTATATTTTGCAGAGAATAAATAATAATAATAATAATAAGTGAATGAATGATGTGTCATACCTCTGAGCGCTGGCGTCCGTTTCCTCTGAGAGAGAGAGCGAGCCTCGTCTGCTGATATCTCTCTTCCTCAGTGTCACACACACACACACACACACGCCTCTACATATGAGCATTACGAGTTTTCTACATCAACCCCTGGTCTTTGAGTTTTCCTTGTGTACAAAAACGTAACATCTGAAATCTAATTATTATTGTAAAATGCATCAGAAATATGAGCACTGCCCATATGAAGCTTATTGCAAAATGATGAAGGCGGTCTTGGATATCGCTTCATATTTTTTATTGTTTAAGCTGGATTGCATGTAACAGCATAATGATGAAACAGCAGCAGCAGAAATGTGCAGTGTGTGCTGTCAGATGAGCCTGGTGAACATCAGTTAGAGCTGTTCCAGGGTCAGTTACGGCATAATATGAGCTCACACACACACACACACACACACACACACACACACACACACACACAGTTGGCTATAATATCTAAAGGCAGAGCAGGAATATAGTAGACTGAAATGGCTAATTATATTCTGATTAATAAAGTTCTTGATCAACTCAACAGTTCACGGCACGGATGAGCGACTGCGCGGATGATGACGGTTTCTCGTCGTGTTTGGTCTCTATCTGTTCCATACGACACCTGTAATATTGTAAAAGAGGTTTAGTAAAGAAATAATGCACATGTAAAAGGTTAAAGACAGTAAAGACAGTACACACCTACTTCAGACACCAGTGGCCAATCACAGGCCAGGATCGGAGAGATGCCGGGTTTCAATGTCCTCCTCCTCAGAGAGGTGGACACACACACACACACACACACCCTTGTTCAACTCGACGCTGAAGACACACGAGGAGAGAGACTGCAAGATAGTTGTGGTTAAGCTTTTGAGAGCAAAACTATTGCTTTTGGCTGGTTTTCGTCATAAGAGACATGATCAAAAATCACTACATAAACATCAGTGCGTATGGAGGAGATACAGACTACAAAAACACCAGAAACATGTTGATTTAATACATTTTCCTTTAATGATATTTTGCCGTTTTTAAACAGACAAAAAAAAAAAAAACTCAACATCCGGAAAAAACAGAGCAAAAGAAGAGCAGAAACAGAAGCTTGTGTCCGACGACACACACGAGGTTCATCGAGTCGACCTCACACACACAAACACACACAAGTGAATAATGCATGTGTGTGTTTGAGTAAATTAACTCAGTCGCATACATGATGAATACATGAAGGCATGATGAAACTAAACACGCATCATATCCTGGCAGTGATCATCTGCGGTGTGGATCATAGATGTATATGCACTAGATGTGGCCATGGGGTTCTAAACAGCAGAGGAGGGGCTCCCCTGTCACATGATGGCGGCTCTATTGACGCATTCGTTCCAATGAACTGCCGTAGCCAAGGCGACATCTAGTGTGTATATCTATGGGTGTAGATAAGAGACATCATCATCATCATCATCATCATCATCCAAACACACACGACACCATCAGAAGATTGTCCTGAAGTGCTAAAGGTCACGGTCACAAACATTCCTGTGATGTCATGTCTAAAGGCAATCTCACATAACCCCGCCCACCTGCAACACTGTCACTGTGACATCACTCGCGTGGCTGGTTTACTCTGACGGGATACAGTGGGAATCCCAGTGGGAATATCAAGTGGGAATCTGCAGTGAGGATCTCTACTGGGAATCTCCAGTAACTCTCCAGTGGGATGGGATGGGATATGCAGTGCAGTCTCACACAAGTGGGACCGTTTCAAATCTGCCACTCAAAATAACGTCAAACCGGATCAAACAACTGTCTGTGGCCCAAAGGCACAGGAATCATATTCCAAATATTATATATATATTTCTGCCATCTGATTGAGTTTATTATTATTATTTAACCAGGAAGGTCCCGTTGAGACACAACATCTCTTCTACCAGGGAGTTTAAAACATCCGTCCTCAGCATGTTCACTCACAACTTTAAAAATCCTGAAAAAACAAACTCTAAAACTCACACGACTTGCATTTCACCCCACATGTCCATTTCAATGACCTTTGAACTCTCAACATCCCCTTCATCATCACTTGCGTCGTCATCATCACGGCTGTGCAAACACATTCCAGCCCTACACACTAGTGCGGTCCTCACTGGTTAGGGAGTGAACCGTTGTGTTTAATGTTCATTATCTCCAGCAGGTGGAGCTAGCGCTGCAGATGGACGAGAGCGACGTGATGAAGTCTGGTGTTGTTGAACAATCCTCCTCTTGCTCAGTGTAGTCCACTAAAGATGGTGAGTTTGGCTTAAAACACAAATTTAATTGAAAAACCGAAGAAAAAAAAGAAAAACTGTGAGCAGTGAGAGTGTAAATGATTGAAGCTGTGTCCAACAGTATATATCAACACAGACTCATTAACAAGAACGGTTCAGAACCATGAATCAGGCATCAGAGGTTCCTCCATCTCAGATCTCACACACACACACACACACACACTCTCATGGCGTTTCTGTCAGTGATCTCTGAGGTTATTAAGGCACATTGAGGCTGAACTAGTGCAAATCTGATGCACAACTGATCCTGTTTGAGCGGTGCTGATGCTGAACGCTGAACACCACACACACACACACACACACACACACACACACACACACACACACACACACTGAGTGCTGACGTGTGCGCTAGCAGAGTTTGTGTTAGCTAGTCTCGGACCGCCCACACAAGCATATTGCACTTAAAAACACGAGAGCCTTCCAAAAATCACACGCTCCAATCTGATTGGATGAGCAACCGTCAGTGTGTACGAAACTCAAGATGACACGACCAACGATAACCGCAACGATACATTAGCAGCCGCAGCAGCCGACGAGTCCTGTATCGCTACAGTTATCACTCCGGCTGCGGTCCGTTACGGTCACTGGCTGCGTTTACAGGCCCAGCTGGTGTTTCCGTCGCGCTGAACTGAGTCACTGATGGATCTGAGCGCAGTGTGTTCATGAGCCTGAACATGTGATCGGGGTGATGTGTGTGTGTGTGTGTGTCGGAGCAGTGTTTTTGACCTGCGCTCACTGCAGGAATATACAGAGTTTCCCGCCGTAATTAATATTCTCTACAGTACTTCTTTATTTCTTTTAAACAGCAAACTTCATATTTATCCATTTCTGGTCATAATTTGGAGTAAATTTCTACATCACTACGCTATTTCTACATCACTACGCTATTTCTACATCACTACGCTATTTCTACATCACTACGCTATTTCTACATCATTGCACATGCGCAGTCTTTCAGTTTTCAGAAATCTCATCGGATCGGTTAAGGCGTGTGCGTGAAGCGTTCAGCGCGACTGAGCCGCTAGTCCCGTTACTAACAGGTGATTTGGTAGCATGTAAACGTAGCCAGTGACGCTCTTCCTGTCCCGAAGTGGGCGGCTCTAGCCCAGAATAAACTCTTTCTACTGATGGTCTGACTACATGAGACTCTGTTAACTAACTCCCTGACCCCTCAAACCCGCTGGGCTAGTGTTCATGACATCATCAGACGGGCGTTTCTCTGCTCTTCAGGTCCGGGGCGCTGTTCTGGCGCCTCATGCGCGGCGGGGTGACGTAGCCTTGCGGTTTTTGGTGTTTGCCGTGTGGTTGATCGGTGAGCGTGTGCGGTAGGGGCCGTTGGTGGTTGACGTACCCGCCCTCCCCGCGTACACAAGGGCCCGGCGACTGTTGCCGATAGCGACCGCGGTTGTTGTTGTTGTGGTGCCCGTTGGCATAATAACCCTGGTTGCCAGGTACGGTGGAGCCATCCAGTGAATTGCGCCTGTGGCGCCATTGTTGTTGCTGAGGAACGTGATTGCCGTTGCCATAGTTACCATTGCTGTAGGGACGAGGTTGCCAGGGGCGACTGGGGGAAGGCGCGCGCATGATGACCGGCATTTGGAACGGAAGAGGAAGTAACGGCACGCCGGGGGCGGGCCCTCGTTCCTCGTCTGGCGCCACGGACCCGTTCGGCCCCCAGGAGAGCCGGTGCTGAGGGTTGCTCTTAAAGGGGAACTTCAGCTTGCAGTCCTGAGGGGGAATGAAGCGTCCCGTTCCGGGGAGGTGGACCACGCCCTCCCCACCCACAGCCCCGCCCCCGGCTCCGCCCCCTCGGCGCAGGCGCTTGGTGATTTGCTGCTGCTGCAGGTTGAGGAGGCGTGTCTGCTCCTGTTTGAGCCAGCGCATGCGGCCCCTCCTGAAGGCGGGGTCTTCCTCCATCAGCCGTGACACGCGCTGCTCTTTGGGGAGGAGCTCTAGATGGCCACGCCCATCTTCCACATCACCGTCTGCGCTCAGATCCTCGGATTCATCGTCGTCCTACACAAACACATACACAACTACTGAACAAATGCATGTGTGTTAGTGGCTATATTGTGAAGTATCGCATCAGAAACGAGCGGGAATGTCAAATATAGAAGTTTTTACACTCCACCATAAAGTGCTCCACACGGGGTCAATAAAGGTCATCTGAAGAGAAGCGATGTGTTGGTGTTAGAAAAATATTCATATTTAAAACTTTATCGACTAAAATAACGAGCTTGTGGCAGACAAACCAGCTTTGAAAAGATGCGCTTCATGTTTGGATGGAAACCCAGCTACTGTGTGTGTGTGTGTGTGTGTGTGTGTGTGTGTGTGTGTGTGTGTGTTCACCTGCACTGCTGGTATGATGCTCTCCATCTTCATCATCCGGTCTCTGAGGGCTTTGATCTCCTCGTCCTTCGTGTTGTTCTGCTCTTTGACCTCTTGTAAGATATCGGTCAGTTTGTTGATGTGAGCTTTCAGGTCGTACACGCCTCTCTCTCCGTCAGCGTGTGTGTGTGTGTCCTGGCGCTCGTCCCCGATGCCCACCGTGTCCCACACGTCCTGAGCCACGTCCCTCCACGCCTCCTTCTCCTCCTCCTCGTCCC
The DNA here is from genome assembly GCF_988280905.1 of Pimephales promelas. Classification (NCBI taxonomy): domain Eukaryota; kingdom Metazoa; phylum Chordata; class Actinopteri; order Cypriniformes; family Leuciscidae; genus Pimephales; species Pimephales promelas. The sequence continues at coordinate 31,913,408 of NC_142788.1, read as the reverse complement.
GCCGCCCGCCCGTGTGCAGCACTCCTGGAAACCATCATATCCACATCAACACAGTCCAGCGATGACACACACACACACACACACACACACACACACACTGCAGTTCTCACTCAGGGTTTCTTGTTTTCAGTCCAAATATCAAACATTTCTTAAATCAAGATGCATGAAATAACATCAGATGTGACGTCCTGTTTTTTGCACCTCCAGACTCCGGCTGTTCATTGGTCGTATCTCGGCTAATGATCGTCCTATCCTAACAAACCGCGCATCGGCGGAGAGATCATTACTTCAGCTTTGAGGAGGTGGTGTGTTCCTGTGGATGAGGATGAGGAGTGTGTTCCCTACCGTACATGCGGCTCAGCTCCTTCATCTTCACCACGGCCAGCGCCTCCACCTCGCGCCGCGAGTGCCGGAAGTCGGCGAGCGCCACCTCGTAGCAGATCTCCTTCACCGCCTGCAGCTTCAGGTCGCTCAGCGTCACGCGCTCCGGGGCCTTGCTGATGCGGCGGCGCTGCGGGATCTGGTACACACGCAGAGGCTCACGCCGCTTCCCACTGCTGGGTAACCCACAGCGCCTCACGATGGACTGGACCTGCACACAGCACTGGGTTAGAGGAGGAGTGTGTGTGTGTGTGAGTTTGTGTGTGAGTGTGTGTGTGTGTGTGTGTGTGTGTGTGTGTGTGTGAGTGAGTGAGTGAGTGAGTATATGCAGTGTTGTAGTCGAGACCACCTCACTCGAGTCCGAGTCGAGACCGAGACCAGAGAGGGTTGATTACCTAATTTACTTTTATTTACTTAGAGAAATCCTTTTTTTTTTTTTTTACTGAATTTACTTAGTAGATGGTGTTAAAAGTAATTTTATTACAATTTGTCATGCGCAGTTGCGCACTAGAAAATCACCAATCACTGGGCGTGTCAATCAATTTAAAGAAATATTTTATTAACATACACTAATAATCATGAAAAATATTTTTAATTGAACTCGAGTGGACTCGGGAATAATTCCGAGTCCTAAAAAAAAAATGTTCAAATACGAGTCAATTCCGAGTCCAAATGGACACGAGTCCATGACAAGACCAAGACCATTAAAATATGGTCTCGAGACCGAGTCCGAGTCTCGGGTACTACAACACTGAGTATATGTGTGAGTGAGTGAGTGAGTGTGTGAGAGGGAGTGTGTGAGTGAGTGAGTGAGTGTGTGAGAGGGAGTGTGTGAGTGAGTGAGTGAGTGAGTGAGGGAGTGTGTGAGTGTGTGTGTAATACCTTGATAGCTGGTAATTTCTCTCTCAGGGAGGATATGAGTCTCCAACTCTCTTCACATGAGCGTTTATCAGAATCATCCCCACTGTCTGAATCAGCATACTGAACACACACACACACACACACACACACAGAAAATTCAGGATTGATTACACTGTACTATATATCCACAGAGATCAGCTGATTTACACTGGAGTAATATTACACTGTTTTACTGTATTTATGATCATATGAGCGCACTCCTGTGTGTGTGTGTGTGTGTGTGTCTCACCAGCCGCTGCTGCTCCAGCAGTAGATCCGCTTCCTCTTTCTCCCGCCGGTACTGCGTCTCCACGTCCTGCAGCCTGAGGCAGAGCAAGAGCACAATACGGTCAACAGGATTCACATCTGTGATCCATAATCATCACCGCTATAACACACACACACACACACACACGCTTGATCTCACTCTGCACTATAAGGGCTGCTGGCCCTTTAAGAGTGAATGCACAGATCTAATATAGTGTCACACATCTGATGTTTCTGCGTAACACACTCTGTTTACATGGAGAACTCCACATGCGGTCGTGTGTGCAGCCGTGACAGAACTGAACTCGCAATCGCATGATGTGTATCCGCCATGTGCATCATCCGTGTGTATTATCAGTGTGTGTCGGTGTGTGTGTGTGTCGCACCTCCTCTGCATCTCCAGCTTGATGTCGATGCCCTGCTCCTCCAGCAGTTCCCTCTGGGCGTAGTTCCAGTCCGCCGGCTCCCCCTGCTGGTCCAGGCTCCGCTCGCGCTCCACACGCGCCTGCTCCGGGTGGTTGAACCGGAACACGTGGTTCTTGCCCATCACCACGCGGTTTCCTGCGACACCATAGGTTGAGCTCAGGGTCACGTGATCCCGAGGACAGCGGGCTCACACACAAGGGGAGTTCTAGATTACTGTCTACTGTCTACACAGGAACTGGACAGGAAGTAGACGGTAATGAAGAGTAATGGCAACACTATTTCTATAGTCCACTTTAGACATTATCGTCTGACTATCAGTAACTCCGCAACTACATGTCGACTCATTCTCCAAACGCAACCCCTGTCTCACGAGAGTCAGCTGACACGTAGTTGAGGAGTTACTCAGCAGAACGTCTAAAGTGGACTATGGAAATAAAGTGTGACGGAAGTGATTAGCGTCCGCCGTGTTTGGTGTTGGGTCGTGGTCTCAGCGTAAGGGTTCAGAGGCTCGTTGATGTTCGTAGAGTTAGTTTCTATATAGGCGATGATCTGTGTGTTTACAGGCTTTTTTAAACGGCGAGTGCTGGTGTTTCGAGTGCGTTCGGCCAATCAGCGAACACTACCGTCACTGTACTTCCTCTAGCGCTGGATTAGAGGCGGACATCAGTTCCTGCGGTGCGAACACACTCCGGCAACTCGATGAGGAGGCTAAACACACTCACCCTGTTTGAGCTGCACACACTCGCTGATCTGCTTGCCGTTGACGTACGTCTCGGCTCCCTCCAGCGGCTCCAGAGTCACACACACTACACACACACAGAAAGTGATGGATCTGCATGAGCACGGTGTTATGATGTATGTGGTATGCTAATGAGGAGGGCGGGGCTCCTCCCTAAAGAGGGGCGGGGCTCACAGGGAGGTCACACTTGTTCTAAACCGGATGTGTTGCTCAGTGTAACCCTTGAACTCCGTAATACGCCTTTTTAACCCGCTCATAGATCTCTGGATATGCTGTATTATCATCAAATATTGGATTCAATCTTTCGTCAGCTCGTTTTCTGTCAGCTAGCACAGCTGGAGCCGGTCGATCGTTGACTTCAGTGTTATAATAGTTCACTAGAGCTTGTTCACCGGATCGACGACGACGATCGACCAGCGCCAAAAAAAAATACAAATCCTGAGCTAAAAGAACGAAAGCAAGATGATAAAAAGATTAAATCTAATATTTGGTGATAATATAGCATAAAGAAAGATTTATAAGACAGTTAAAAGGCGGGTCAGTCTAACTAGGTGGGAAAAAATCCCATTATATACAAATATTACTATGAAACTAATTTTTAAAAAATTATTTAAGAATCATTAAAATCATTTACTTGCATTACTCGTATGTAAGTTGTTATACTCTTTATGACCAAAGTTGTCTGCGATAACACCAGGAAAAAGAACATTTGAGCAAACCAGATCGAGCAGCTCTCATTGGTCGAGGATTCATTCACATGCAAATAAGGCCACTGCTCGCCCGGCGGGTCACGTCATGCCGATGAAGCACATTAACAGCACAGGCAAACTGGACTGATGGACACACTGTGTATGTGTGTGTGTGTGTGTGTGTGAGAAGGACGAGCAGAAAGACACTGATAATGTGTTGGCGACAGGAGGAAGATGAAGAGGAGGGGCTGATGGTGATGATCAGACTGATGACTGATGATACCTGTGTCAAATCCCAGCGACTGTTCCAGCGACAGAGAGAAAACCAGCACAGTTACTGACACAAACACACACACACACACACACCTATATATCCTGCCTTCAGGAGGACCCTGTGATTTGGTGATGCTGAAACACACACTCACACACACTCACACACACACTCACTCACACACACACACAAACAGTCACACACTCACACAGACTCACACACTCACTCACTCACTCACACACACACACACACACACACACAAACAGTCACACACACACACACACACACTCACACACTCTTACCTTCTCCATTGTGGTTGATGTAGCTGTAAAACACACAGTGCTGCTCTTTAATAAACTGACCACTGAGTTTAATGTCCACATCCTTTTGACCAACCCTAGAAACACACACACACACACACACACAGAGAGAGAGAGATGAATACTGTATATCAGCACAGATGATTCATCATCTCAGTTTACGAGCTGCTGACGGCTGTAATGGTTTGATTGGTCACCTGGTCACGCCCTCTTTGATGTAGTAAAGCAGACACTCTGACATCAGCGGATCCTCGTTCAGGTTCACCAGGTGCGGAGTCTGAAACACACACACACACACACACACAAGTGAGTCTCTCTACACTGAGTGTTTTCTATTACAGTTTTTTACAGTCGCTAGGACACATTTCTCAATACTTAGGTCACTTTTTCAAAACTCTTCACACAGTGAGCACAACAGAAGTATATGTGGGCTAAACTGTGGATCAATTATCATTGCTTTGGCACAAAATGCATTCAATGACTACATCTTTCAAATTACATTAATTCTTTTCTCACTTCGACACAACAACCGCCAAAACTCTGTGTTCCTATAGGCCAATTTGCATATGCTTACACACTGTTTTCAAAACTGTTAAACTTATGTTCAAAACAATAACATAATACAAAACTGAATAAGACAGCAATTTGCTACATTTCTACAGTAATATTTTAATGAAATATATTTTGCATCTTAAAATTAAATGCTATAAAAATAAGTGGACAATTGGACCAAACCACAACTGATTCTCATTGTAGATGAACAACATCTACACAGGTGTTACTCTTTCTATTTCATTACAAAAGGAGAGTTTTGTATTGTGATGTAAACATGGACCCAGCCAGAAACAGAGAAGTGGCTGAAAGAGGAAGAAGAGGGGCTGGGAGGGGGCGAGGAATACGTATGCGTGGTGGAAGAAGAATACTGTAACATTACTATTGTACCTGTATCAGTGGATGGTGTGTATACAAATTCTTGTATTTTGGAATTACTCAGTGCAAAAAAATAAAAATAAAAGACATAAAATATATTGAAGCATTCTGCATCATGTCTGATTCATTCCAGTTAACTCTATTGTAGTGAATTATAAACAAAGATTGTATAATGCTACATGTTGTTAGTGTTCTTTAGGTCATTGTTTTGTGGGTGACAAAGTGTGTTTGTTGGCTGTCAACCTTTGCTAGTGTTATGGAAGAATGTGTTGATTTGAGAAATGAATGAAGTGTTTTGGTAGTTTTAGTGCATTTTGAATGTGAAATTAACTGCTGTGCTGAGCTGAAAGCTGGTTAGGAGACCTGTGTGAAGAGTTTTGAAAAAGTGACAGTAAAGAAACAGAAAACAGAAAAGTTTCAAGAGTTTTGAAAAAGTATTGAGAAATGTGTCCTAGCGACTGTAAAAAACTGTAATACAGTCGTGTGTGTGTGTGTGTGTGTGTGTGTGGACTGACCCCTTTAGGTGAAAACACTCCAACAGTTCCTCCATCCTCTTTAATGGACACACCCATCTCTGCCAGAATCGACTCCCTGCACAAACCCAGATGATCACATGTTCCTGTGTGTGTGTGTGTGTGTGTGTGTGTGTGTGTGTGTGTGTGTGTGTGTGTGTAACCCAGAGCGCTGTACCTTTCCATTCGTATCGACTCAGTCTTCCGTAGTTTCTCCTCCCACGTCTCGTTGAGCTCAGCGATGATCTTCTCTGTTTCCTGCACACACACACACACACACTAATGGTTTGTGTTTGAACGCAGGATGCTGACTGGTTAAAGTCAGAGTGTGATTATGTCATGCTCCGCCCACCATCATAACCCCGCCCTCTCATACCTTCAGTCTCTCCACTGCTTCCTCATTGGTTATCATCTCGCCCTGAAACTCTTCTAATTGGGTGTGGCCATCCAGCGGGGCGGAGTCACTCTCAGGGGCGGGGCCTTCTCTGGTGACAGGCTCAGATGTGGGCGGGGCTCCATTAGAGGCGGGATCAGCAGGCGTAAGAGTGACGTCAACACGGTTGTTATTGACTTCGGCAGCTGAAAGACACAGAAAGAGCGTTACCGTCCAATCTGACTTCTGAATAAATACCGGTAAATCAACTAAATTAATTAATAACCTTTTTACAACAAAAACGATCCAGTGTGTGTGTGTGTGTGTGTACCCGGAGCGGTGACCAGTCGGCTCAGCCCTTGTGACAGCAGCAGGTCTCGGAGTCTGTTCACTTCTTCCTTCAGTTCTCGGATCAGACGAGCGTTTGGATCCTCGTTAATTACAGCATTACAGCGGATCTGCTTTGCGCGGTCAGCGTATCTACACACACACACACACACACACACAAGCTGTGACAGTCACAGGGATAGATGGTTCATCCACTGATGGATGGATGGATGTACCTGAGTGTGCTGAGTGTTTCCTCATAGTTAATATCTGCAGGACTGAGAGCAGCAATCATAGCGGTACGAGAATTACCACCTGAAACACACACGCTTCATAATCAGTGCTGTTTCTGTGTGTGTGTGTGAGTGTGTGTTTATATTACATTGTGGATCCCCTCAATGGATACATTGAGGGAAATGGGGTAAAAAACACTAAATTATATTTTTTGGAAAATGTAAAATTGCAGAAAGTTGTGTGTGTTTGTGTGTTTCATGTTTAGAGGTCAGTGTGTGTGTGTGTGTGTGTGTGTCTTACCCAGGTTCTCCTTCAGGATCCAGGTGAGCACTGAGTCTCTGTACGGAATGAACTCAGTTTTCTTTCTTTTGCTGGTTTGCTGTTCATCACATATAAACACACAGTCATTAAAGAGTCTGAGGCACACACACATCAGCAGCTTCTGCATGACAGCTCACTCATCCCTTTACAAGCCGTACGAGTTTCTTCTGTACAACATCAAGGAGACGTTCAGGAGAAAGCTCACGCTGCTCTTTGCCACATAATGACAATGAATGACAAAACAAAAGCATCAGTTTGTCCACATGACCAGTGTGATAGTCCAGTATTCAGTCACAGTGACGGTCAGAGGTCATTCTGCTAAAGGCGGAGCAGTTCTGTCTCCCTGCGCATTCAGTACATGATGACGGATTAATCATTTTAGGAACTAACTCACATTTTCAGCCAGAGCGGAGATGACCTTCCCCAGAGTGGTGAGAGATTTATTAATGTTAGCGCCTTCCTGAAGAACAGACAGAGTGTGTGTGAGAGAGTGAAGGAGATGCTGCCTCATCTATATGGATGAAAGCATCAGTGTCGTACCTTCAGCCTCAGGCCTTTAGCTCCAGACGAATCCGCTCGCTCGCTGCCCGCCAGATCCACCAGACTCACCTTACTGACCTGCACACGCCACAGAACACGTGACACACAGAAACCACACGCACACGCCAGATTGATATATTATTCACCAACACACACACCTTCTCTGTGTCGAGGCCGGTCAGCTGATCTCGGCGGTGCTGAGTGAAGACGATGGTGAAGACCGCGTGTGATCGACTGCTCGTCTCGTTCATGTTCGTCGCCGCCACCGTCCTGATCAATCAATCAAAGTCACGTTGAGGAACGTTTAATCTGAACACAGGAGTAACAGAGGAGATGTGGACGACACGCACCGGGCCTTGTTCCCCGAGTCCATGAGGTCTCTGATGTCCTGGTAGGAGGTCACAGCGAGTTTGGACAGGTCCTCCACGTACGGGCCCATGATGGGGTGCTCTCGGACCCGCAGCGCACCTTTACTCTTGGGGTTCAGCAGATCTCGCACGCGCTCGCAGTAGATCTCCATAAACGACACCTGAACACACACACACACACACACACACACACACACACACACACACACACACACACACATACGGCGAGGTTTACATGCACGTGTGTTTCCATCAGACTGAACTCTTCGATTGATGAATCTGATGCAGTGTTTAGATGAGCGCTGATTCGATCCCATCAAGTGTTCTCACACACACACACACACACACACGTTCTCTCGGTCAGATTAGAAAAGGAATAAACCGACCCTTTCAATTCGATGGATTAAGGAGTTTACACGAAGGTTTTCAGTGCGATCCCGTCAATCCCATGACTAACGGGTTATTTGGTTGCATGTACACGTAGCTGCTGACGGCTAACACGCTCTACAGTGTGATGTCATCATCTATATCCACAAGTTTCCGAGGGGCGCTCCTGTAAAAAATAAAGTGGGTGAAACTTCCGGTGACGCGGCGGAAGTAGCATTCCGATGGTATTTTGTGTGTTAGTTAGCGAAGAGGCTAGCTGTTTTTCGGAGAATTATTTTACTATTTAAAGACGCAAATCTTTATGAGAGATGTCGTTACGGAGCTCAGGGACAACATGTGCTGTTCGCGGTTGTATGTATAACCGGACTAAACTAATTTAGTGGCTTAAACGTGATTGTTTTGAACATAAGCTGAAAACGAAATCAGAGTGATCCTGTCAGAGCCCGTCTCTGATCCTACCAACGACTGTAGTTTCCATCAACCTCCCAAAAGACGACGAATCTTCCTGTGTACATTTGTTTAAATTCTTAATATTCTATAAACTCTCTCAGCATGTGATTGGCTGTTTTCTACTGATGTTACACCTAAACTCAGGATCAAAGCCGGTGTTGACAGAATACCAAATGTGCCAGTAATGTATTCAAGCAGCACATTCATTTATAATTTTGAATAAACTCCAAAGCACAATGACTAAGTGTGTATTTTTTATTTTAATTGTTTGTCAGCTCGCACAACTGTCTGTCACCATGCCTTGATGAGTATTGATTATTAATAATGTTATTATAATACTCCCAATCAACTACTGCTGAGGGTAAAGGTACTGTTATTCACCCTTTTTAATTTGGTTGAGGTTGTGTTCCCACATCGTTAGCTAGTTTGGATCGCTATAACTTGAATGACTGTCAACTGTTGAATGAACGAGTGTGAAGTACGTCAAATCGCGCTTTGTTTACTTCCAACCGGAAGTCGCGCCCACTTTTGACGCAAGGCCTCATGGGGCGTAGGAAACTTGTAAAGCTGACACACACACACACACACACACACCTCTACGGAGTAGGACAGCTCCGGGTCGGTGTTCTCACTCGTGCGCTGGAACAGATCCTCACACATCTGCAGAGAGACCGACACACACTCATGAAACACACACACAAGAAACGGTTCTCCATATACACTGTGTTATGGATTACAGTGTGTGTGTGTGTGTGTGTGTGTGTGTGTGTGTGCACCTGAGGGATGATGCCCTGTTGTCCAGGCTCTTGTTTTCCCATCATGCTGTAGGATTTCCCCGCTCCCGTCTGGCCGTAGGCGAATATGCAGACGTTATATCCCTCGAACGCGTGAAGCAACATCTCCTCCCCGATGTCCAGATACACTCGCCGCTGGGACGCGAACGCGGGGTCATCCTCCTGCACACACACACACACACGCACGGGACAGTGAGTTCAGAGCCTCAGGCGACAGCACACACACACACACACACACCGCAGGATCGTACCGTAGTGTGAGACCAGTAGGAGTAGTCGAAGCTGAAGTTCTTGGCCGCTTCTTTGGGCAGTTTGGGGTTCCAGATGCCTGAGGACAGAACAACACACTGACAAACATGTGCTCACATACATGCGTGTGTGTGTGTGTGTGTGTGTGTGTGTGTGTGTGTGTGTGTGTGTGTGTGTGTGCTCACAGGTGGTGTTTCCCTGCATCTGTATGATGCATTTAGCATCTCGGCTGTTTTCTCGTGAGTTGAAGGGTCGAACTCTCACTGCTACCTTCACTGAGGCGGCCATGCTGAAACACAAGACAACAGCCAATCAGGGATCACACACAGGTCACAAGGTCTCTCCTGGCCAATCAGACGTCAGAGTTCAGAAATGTGCCTCTGCTAATCAAATTAAAGAAACAGCAGCTGTCGAGAGCTGACGTCTACAGTGTTCAGTTTGTATATGAAACAACACTGCTGTACGTTTAATGTGCCCAGTTGTCAATTCCAGTTCAAATGTGTTGCATTGTGGGATACATACTCTGGATTTTGACAAATGTTTGTTCCATACGTATATAAATCCATAAAGACACTTTCCAGTAGTGTGTTCTCCGCTCATTTCCCTCTGTGTGCGTGTGCTTTAACACATTCCAGCTGTGTGTGTGTGTGTGTGTGTTGCCATGCCAACAGCGCTGTTTTAAACTCTTGTACATGTCAGTCACACAAATCACAACCTAAAAATATATAAGGAGATTTCATAAGCCTGAGATCTCACTAGAACAGAAGAACAATACCAGGAAATATTACTATTGTAATATCTCAGACGAAAATACAAGAATTGAGAGTTAATAATGTTTTGGTAAAAAATAAGGTTTCATTGATTAACAGGTTATCTGAATAAGTTAAAGTGCTCCATTATACGGTTTTAACGGCTCCTAATGCTGTTTCCTGAAACACACTCATCCACGCTCCACACACACTCACATCCTCATGATCTCCACCGCGGCGTCAGCTCTGAAACGATTCTGCGAAGACTCAGTCTCTCTAAGCCCCGCCTCTCTGAGGGCTGCTCTGCTGTGATTGGTCAGCAGCAAACGCTCATTATCAAATCTGATCACAGTGATACGAACAGTGACGATGGCGTGGGTTTGCCCGTCTCCTCGACACGAGCCGAACTCTCCCAGTGTCAGACGCACTAGCCTTAGAGGGCGGGGCTTAGAGACGCCCCTCAGCCAATCAGCACCAGATTATGCTAATATACAACAACAGTGTGTGTCTGCATGAGTGAAGATCAAACACAGTCAATCATGATGAGATCATCACCAAAGTTAAAGATCACACTGTCAGATCAACATACCATCCGACGACTTTATATCGTGATTGATCTTGACGTCCTCGTTTGCACACAGAGCTCACGTTCACTTTCATTAGCTGATTATCGTCAAAAATCTTGCTTTTTTTATTCATATTTTTTCCATGAAAAATACAGTAATATGATTACAGAATCAAGAAGGTACATGTAAAGTAAGTCGGTTTAATTTATTCATTTTCATATTATATTTTTGTTTTATTTCGGCCAGTATGCTCTTTTAAGATATCGGTCTTCAAATAGTTTATTGATAGTTTGATGGTTTAATGCAATACTGTGATTTAAACAGTGGAAATATATAATAATTCTATAATATATATATATATTATTTAGATCATGGGTCATGATTTTTTTATAAGATTAAACAATCGTGTTATAAAAAGTTACAAGATCGTGATACAAAATTTAGTGAAGATCGCCCACCCCTAACACACACACACACACACACACACACACACACACACACACACACACACACACACACACACACAGTCAGAGGGTGTTAGGCAGAAAGGAATGTCATGTGTGTTTGCTGTTTAGCTGCTTCAGCTGTCACAATGAACACACACACACACACACACACACACACACACACATCTAATGTGTTCAGACATGTTGTGTCTGTTGCTCAGATCTAAACTTTCATGACAGGATGATGTTCCGGTTCCGGACCGCGGGCACTTTTACAGTTTAAACTAAGTGAGCAGAAAACACACACTTTTGCTAAAGTGCCGCATAATTATCAGTCAGTATGTGTCACACAAATGACTCTCTCTCTCTCTCTCTAACACACACACACACACACGTCCGTGTAACTAACGTTACGGGTTTGTGAGACATTTAATTGTTAGCTGTATTAATCAGCATATTAGAGCCTTTCAAAATAAACCATGTTATCGTTTCGAAAAGATGTAGAGAACACACACCGAACACACGCGTTCCTGTTCCTGTGCTCATCATGAGTTCCGATTATTAGAATATGTACGGTGTTTGTTTTTAGTAATTTATTACTTTGTGAAAAATATAAAAAAAATTGTCCATATTTAAAAGGTAAACTGTGTGTGTTTCCTCAGTCCCTGTGCCATTCAAACACATAAACATGCGGTACCTTTCGGATTCATATCCATCTGGGAGAATTATTTATTTCTTTTTTGGTAACTTTAATTGTTAAAAATCACTGTTTGTGTTTGGCTCTCGACAAAACATCTCTATTGGTTCTCTGAGACTCACCTTCACCGAGACCCGTCGGATGAGAGAATCCCCGTGACTTTCCCGGTGGACGCGGGCGGGGGCGCTGCGGCTCTCCGTCTCTCTCACTTTCACTCGATTTATAACTTTGACACGGTATTTTCTCTGTTATTTGCACGTTTGACGGGAGAATCTCCCTCTCGTTAAACCCCGGGGCCGCGCGAGACTTCCCGGTGTCCTTTAGCCGCTGACTGTCACGCGCGCCGGTGAGAAACTTCCCCGCGGAGGCCGCGCGCGCGTCTGGTCACCCGCAGTGCCGTCGGTGACGCGCTCTCCCACCGCTGGAACGCGTCCGGTGTGTTTCGGGTCCGATTAGGATGATTTTAGGGAAAAGAAAATGAAATATATTGAGGAAAACGTCGCCGCTGGCCGCGGTGTTTGCGCGCGCCCCCCACCCCGTCCCGTCCTGTGCTCGCGCAGCCGAGGGTCCAGCGTGTGACGTCACGACAGCGAACCGGACACCGGGGCGGAACCTTAAACACACACACACACACACACAGAGAGGCAGATAACAACATAACGTTACTATATAAGCCTATAATAGCAGCGAAATGTGCACTTTATTCTGACTATTCTCCACATTGTAGAATAATAGGCTACTAATGAAAACAGACACAGGAGGTGGAAAAAAAATGTGAAAAACTATTCAGTTATGTACAAATGTAAGAAATTCACACGCGTTTGAAATCTTTGGATCAAAGGGAAACAAATTATCGCAAATAAAAATGTAGTATTCAAATCCGGTGACGCGCACGCACTGTGCTACAGCTTTAAGTTTTGCTCTCAATATGATTCATAGTGTTTCTGTGGCGTTTTACAGAGTGTGTGTTTATTATAATGATTTTAGTGTATCGGCACGTGACAGTCACATGTTGCGTCACACCGTGTGTGTGTGTGTGAGTGAGAGAGAGAGAGAGAGAGAGAGAGAGAGAGAGAGAGAGAGAGAGAGAGAGAGAGAGAGAGAGAGAGAGAGAGAGAGAATATCTGGATGCAGGTGTTTCCTGAACACACACACTCTTACCACAGTAGTTATTGTTTCCACTGTGATAGTATATGGATTATTAATGTAGCCTACCAGTTTTACTAGCATGTGATGTTTTTTGTTTGTTTTGGTTTTTTGGCCAATAGACAATCATGTTTAGGCTATTCATGCTTTATTAAATGAGATCGCTGGAAAGCAAATCATATTTGTCCTCTTGCAAACGTATAATCCGTTCTGAACTCCGTGATGTCAGAGAATGCAAATATTCGTCATTACGGATATGAAAGAAAATGTAACTGATTGTAAATCAAATCAAACAAAAATGCAAACGTTTCGTAATATTAATAAACGAAATATAGGTTGACAGCCGCAGCACGTGACAGCACGAGGGTCTACCGGACACTCTCCGTCCGGTTACCGTCAGCAGCGCGTGACCGGTGACAGCAGCAGACGCGCATGTGCGTGCGGGAATATTCAGTCCCGTTATTTCCCCATCATCACGATTCCCCCTTACGGTACCGAATGGTACACACCCGGTGAGAGCCACGGAACCCGGGTCAATAAACGCGCGATGAGCGGCGGCGTGTACGGCGGTAACGAGTGATCATCATCATCATCATCATCATCATCAGTGGTACCCTTATTCATAATCATATGATTTAAATTACATAGAACCCCAAGATACGTCAAAGAATACCATGTGTTATCACGCGCATGCGCAGTCTTTCCTTTATCGTGCTGGATTTTCAATACAAACAAAATCCTCATCAGCACCTGAAGGAGTTCGTCATGGCGGGAGATAATCTGTCATTTCAGTCTTTCAGTGTATTACTTGCCTTTTCTTTGTTATTATATTATTTGTGAAATTTACTACAAATTTCTCTATGAAAATAGTTTGAAAGTAAATCCTACATCATTCGTCCCCCAGTGTATTAATTTCAGAGACATCACTGGTGAATATGATACGCATAACTTTAATCATGTGATTCACAT
>NC_142788.1:31886857-31889357 GCF_988280905.1 Pimephales promelas | reverse complement strand
GGTCAGGTACAGGTCAGGTCAGGTCAGGTCAGGTACAGGTCAGGTCAGGTCAGGTACAGGTCAGGTCAGGTCAAGTCAGGTACAGGTCAGGTCAGGTCAGGTACAGGTCAGGTCAGGTACAGGTCAGGTACAGGTCAGATCAGGTACAGGTCAGATACAGGTACAGGTCAGGTACAGGTCAGGTCAGGTCAGGTCAGGTCAGGTACAAGTCAGGTACAGGTCAGGTACAGGTCAGATCAGGTACAGGTCAGATACAGGTACAGGTCAGGTACAGGTCAGATCAGATCAGATACAGGTACAGGTCAGGTCAGGTACAGGTCAGATACAGGTACAGGTCAGGTCAGGTCAGGTCAGGTCAGGTACAGGTCAGGTCAGGTACAGGTCAGGTCAGGTCAGGTACAGGTCAGGTCAGGTCAAGTCAGGTACAGGTCAGGTCAGGTACAGGTCAGGTCAGGTACAGGTCAGGTACAGGTCAGATCAGGTACAGGTCAGATACAGGTACAGGTCAGGTACAGGTCAGGTCAGGTCAGGTCAGGTACAGGTCAGGTACAGGTCAGGTACAGGTCAGATCAGGTACAGGTCAGATACAGGTACAGGTCAGGTACAGGTCAGATCAGATACAGGTACAGGTCAGGTCAGGTACAGGTCAGATACAGGTACAGGTCAGGTCAGGTCAGGTCAGGTCAGGTCAGGTCAGGTCAGGTACAGGTCAGGTCAGGTCAGGTACAGGTCAGGTCAGGTACAGGTCAGGTACAGGTCAGGTCAGGTTAGGTCAGGTCAGGTACAGGTCAGGTCAGGTCAGGTACAGGTCAGATACAGGTCAGGTCAGGTCAGGTCAGGTACAGGTCAGGTCAGGTACAGGTCAGGTCAGGTCAGGTACAGGTCAGGTCAGGTCAGGTCAGGTACAGGTCAGGTCAGGTCAGGTCAAGTCAGGTACAGGTCAGGTCAGGTCAGGTCAGGTACAGGTCAGGTCAGGTACAGGTCAGGTCAGGTACAGGTCAGGTCAGGTCAGGTACAGGTCAGGTCAGGTCAGGTACAGGTCAGGTCAAGTCAGGTACAGGTCAGGTCAGGTCAGGTACAGGTCAGGTCAGGTACAGGTCAGGTCAGGTCAGGTACAGGTCAGGTACAGGTCAGGTCAGGTCAGGTCAGGTCAAGTCAGGTACAGGTCAGGTCAGGTCAGATCAGGTCAGGTCAGGTCAGGTACAGGTCAGGTCAGGTCAGGTCAGATCAGGTCAGGTACAGGTCAGGTACAGGTCAGGTCAGGTACAGGTCAGATACAGGTACAGGTCAAGTCAGGTCAGGTCAGGTCAGGTACAGGTCAGGTCAGGTCAGGTCAGGTCAGGTCAAGTCAGGTACAGGTCAGGTCAGGTCAGATCAGGTACAGGTCAGGTACAGGTCAGGTACAGGTCAGATACAGGTCAGGTCAGGTACAGGTCAGGTACAGGTCAGGTCAGGTACAGGTCAGGTCAGGTCAGGTCAGGTCAGGTACAGGTCAGGTACAGGTCAGATACAGGTCAGGTCAGGTACAGGTCAGGTACAGGTCAGGTCAGGTACAGGTCAGGTACAGGTCAGGTCAGGTATAGGTCAGGTGAGGTCAGGTACAGGTCAGGTCAGGTACAGGTCAGGTCAGGTACAGGTCAGATACAGGTCAGGTCAGGTACAGGTCAGGTACAGGTCAGGTCAGGTCAGGTCAGGTACAGGTCAGGTCAGGTACAGGTCAGGTCAGGTCAGGTCAAGTCAGGTACAGGTCAGGTCAGGTCAGGTCAGGTACAGGTCAGGTCAGGTACAGGTCAGGTACAGGTCAGGTCAGGTCAGGTACAGGTCAGGTCAGGTACAGGTCAGGTCAGGTCAGGTCAAGTCAGGTACAGGTCAGGTCAGGTCAGGTCAGGTACAGGTCAGGTCAGGTACAGGTCAGGTACAGGTCAGGTCAGGTCAGGTACAGGTCAGGTCAGGTACAGGTCAGGTCAGGTCAGGTCAAGTCAGGTACAGGTCAGGTCAGGTCAGGTCAGGTACAGGTCAGGTCAGGTATAGACGAATCCGACGAGCGTTCTTGTGTAGGCTGCCATCTTGTGGCGACGCCATTACTGAGCTGTTACACCGGCATAGACATATGAAGAGTTCAGATGCAAAAGCCTCTAAATGCCATTTGAAATTTTCTTCTAGAATGGTCATTTTTATCAAGCTTGTATATTTAAGTTCAGTAATTTCACTTAAATTACAATTAATAGGTAATCTTCATTGCCATTTAAGTGAAATTACTGAACTTAAATATACAAGCTTGATAAAAATGATAATTTTAGAAGAAAATTTTAAATGGCACTTAGAGGCTTTTGCATCTGAACTCTTCATATGCACCGGTATGTAAACAAACCTCGGAGATAAGGTGATAACGCACCCTTGATGACAGCTACAGCCAGGCAGACTTGTTGGGTTGATGATGTTAGACATTGGCCTCCAGTCACAGATGAAGGTACAAATGATCTTACAGATTATTTATGAA
>NC_142788.1:31876857-31881857 GCF_988280905.1 Pimephales promelas | reverse complement strand
TACCTGTGCTGTTGCTGTTGTTGTGTGTTGTGTGTACCTGTGTAGTTGCTGTAGTTGTGTGTACCTGTGTAGTTGTGTGTACCTGTGTTGTTGCTGTAGTTGTGTGTTGTGTGTACCTGTGTTGTTGCTGTAGTTGTGTGTTGTGTGTACCTGTGTAGTTGCTGTAGTTGTGTGTTGTGTGTACCTGTGTTGTTGCTGTAGTTGTGTGTTGTGTGTACCTGTGTAGTTGCTGTAGTTGTGTGTTGTGTGTACCTGTGTAGTTGTGTGTACCTGTGTTGTTGCTGTAGTTGTGTGTTGTGTGTACCTGTGTAGTTGCTGTAGTTGTGTGTTGTGTGTACCTGTGTAGTTGTGTGTACCTGTGTTGTTGCTGTAGTTGTGTGTTGTGTGTACCTGTGTTGTTGCTGTAGTTGTGTGTTGTGTGTACCTGTGTTGTTGCTGTAGTTGTGTTGTTGTGTGTACCTGTGCTGTTGCTGTTGTTGTGTGTTGTGTGTACCTGTGTTGTTGCTGTAGTTGTGTGTTGTGTGTACCTGTGTTGTTGCTGTAGTTGTGTTGTTGTGTGTACCTGTGCTGTTGCTGTAGTTGTGTGTTGTGTGTACCTGTGTTGTTGCTGTAGTTGTGTGTTGTGTGTACCTGTGTAGTTGCTGTAGTTGTGTGTTGTGTGTACCTGTGTAGTTGTGTGTACCTGTGTTGTTGCTGTAGTTGTGTGTTGTGTGTACCTGTGTAGTTGCTGTAGTTGTGTGTTGTGTGTACCTGTGTAGTTGTGTGTACCTGTGTAGTTGCTGTAGTTGTGTGTTGTGTGTACCTGTGTAGTTGTGTGTACCTGTGTTGTTGCTGTAGTTGTGTGTTGTGTGTACCTGTGTAGTTGCTGTAGTTGTGTGTTGTGTGTACCTGTGTAGTTGTGTGTACCTGTGTTGTTGCTGTAGTTGTGTGTTGTGTGTACCTGTGTTGTTGCTGTAGTTGTGTGTTGTGTGTACCTGTGTAGTTGCTGTAGTTGTGTGTTGTGTGTACCTGTGTTGTTGCTGTAGTTGTGTGTTGTGTGTACCTGTGTAGTTGCTGTTGTTGTGTTGTTGTGTGTACCTGTGCTGTTGCTGTTGTTGTGTGTTGTGTGTACCTGTGTAGTTGCTGTAGTTGTGTGTACCTGTGTAGTTGTGTGTACCTGTGTTGTTGCTGTAGTTGTGTGTTGTGTGTACCTGTGTTGTTGCTGTAGTTGTGTGTTGTGTGTACCTGTGTAGTTGCTGTAGTTGTGTGTTGTGTGTACCTGTGTTGTTGCTGTAGTTGTGTGTTGTGTGTACCTGTGTAGTTGCTGTAGTTGTGTGTTGTGTGTACCTGTGTAGTTGTGTGTACCTGTGTTGTTGCTGTAGTTGTGTGTTGTGTGTACCTGTGTAGTTGCTGTAGTTGTGTGTTGTGTGTACCTGTGTAGTTGTGTGTACCTGTGTTGTTGCTGTAGTTGTGTGTTGTGTGTACCTGTGTTGTTGCTGTAGTTGTGTGTTGTGTGTACCTGTGTTGTTGCTGTAGTTGTGTTGTTGTGTGTACCTGTGCTGTTGCTGTTGTTGTGTGTTGTGTGTACCTGTGTTGTTGCTGTAGTTGTGTGTTGTGTGTACCTGTGTTGTTGCTGTAGTTGTGTTGTTGTGTGTACCTGTGCTGTTGCTGTAGTTGTGTGTTGTGTGTACCTGTGTTGTTGCTGTAGTTGTGTGTTGTGTGTACCTGTGTAGTTGCTGTAGTTGTGTGTTGTGTGTACCTGTGTAGTTGTGTGTACCTGTGTTGTTGCTGTAGTTGTGTGTTGTGTGTACCTGTGTAGTTGCTGTAGTTGTGTGTTGTGTGTACCTGTGTAGTTGTGTGTACCTGTGTAGTTGCTGTAGTTGTGTGTTGTGTGTACCTGTGTAGTTGTGTGTACCTGTGTTGTTGCTGTAGTTGTGTGTTGTGTGTACCTGTGTAGTTGCTGTAGTTGTGTGTTGTGTGTACCTGTGTGTTGTGTGTACCTGTGTTGTTGCTGTAGTTGTGTGTTGTGTGTGGCGTTGTCCTCCTGTAGAGCGGTCAGTTTTTCAGTGAGCTGCTGTTCCAGCGACAGACGAAACTCCGCCTCCATCTGAGACTTCTGCGCCTCAAACCGCGTCTACACACACACGCGCACACACACACACACACGCCACATATAATGCTAACTCTAAATCTATGGTGACAGACGGCCCAACTGTAGCGGTAACTAATGATAACTATAAATAACAAACTATAAAAGCATTAACTATAAGAACTATAACGCAACGATAACAGTAACTACAACAACTAAAATGTTAACTAATAAAAATAAAGTGAACGAGTCGTTTGAACGAATGACTCAGTGACTCGCTCATGAAGACGGTCGTCTGCCGCCCCCTACTGGCGGTTTAGTTTCATCACGTTTATCATTTGAACATTTCTTGTGTGTAATTGTTTTAATATATTTATATATAACAGTGTGTGTGTGTGTGTGTGTGTGTGTGTGACCTGCTCCATCGCTCGCTCCACCATCAGTGCGTCTCTCTCGCTCCTGCTCCTGTCCAGCTCTTCCTGTAGCTTCTGCTTCCTGTGCTCCGCCTCCTCACGACCACACACTTCCTGTTTCACCCGCTCCTGAATGTGGAAACACATACATGCAAATGTCATGGACAGAGAGAGTGTGTGTGTGTGTGTGTGAGTGCGTGTGTGTGTGTGTGTGTGTGTGTGTGTGAGAGTGTGTGAGAGAGTGTGTGAGAGTGTGTGAGAGAGTGTGAGAGAGTGTGAGAGAGTGTGTGAGAGAGTGTGAGAGAGTGTGAGAGAGTGTGTGAGAGTGTGTGAGAGAGTGTGTGAGAGTGTGTGAGAGAGTGTGAGAGAGTGTGTGAGAGTGTGTGAGAGAGTGTGTGAGAGTGTGTGAGAGTGTGTGTGAGACCTACACACATGTATATAATGTTCAATATTTTTCTTTTTATGTATATATATATATATATATATATATATATATAGATGATTTCTAAATCCATTTTATTTTATTTATTAATCTGTTCATTTTATTATTATTGTTTTATGATATCAGTTTTAATATTTTGTGTACTAAATGTTCCAAATCATTTTCTATGTTGTTTTGACGCTTTGGCAATACAAAATGTATTTTTTGTCATGCCAATAAAGCTTTCTGAATTGAATTGAATTGAATTGAGTGTGAGAGAGTGTGAGAGTGTGAGAGAGTGTGTGAGAGTGTGTGAGAGTGTGTGAGAGAGTGTGTGAGAGTGTGTGAGAGTGTGTGAGAGTGTGTGAGAGTGTGTGAGAGAGTGTGTGAGAGTGTGTGAGAGAGTGTGAGAGAGTGTGTGAGAGTGTGTGAGAGAGTGTGTGAGAGTGTGTGAGAGTGTGTGAGAGAGTGTGAGAGAGTGTGTGAGAGTGTGTGAGAGTGTGTGTGAGAGTGTGTGAGAGAGTGTGAGAGAGTGTGAGAGAGTGTGTGTGAGAGTGTGTGAGAGAGTGTGAGAGAGTGTGTGAGAGTGTGTGAGAGTGTGTGAGAGAGTGTGTGAGAGTGTGTGAGAGTGTGTGAGAGTGTGTGAGAGTGTGTGAGAGAGTGTGTGAGAGAGTGTGAGAGAGTGTGAGAGAGTGTGTGTGAGAGTGTGTGAGAGAGTGTGAGAGAGTGTGTGAGAGTGTGTGAGAGTGTGTGAGAGTGTGTGTGAGAGTGTGTGAGAGAGTGTGAGAGAGTGTGTGAGAGTGTGTGAGAGTGTGTGAGAGAGTGTGTGAGAGTGTGTGAGAGTGTGTGAGAGTGTGTGAGAGAGTGTGTGAGAGTGTGTGAGAGTGTGTGAGAGAGTGTGTGAGAGTGTGTGAGAGTGTGTGAGAGAGTGTGAGAGTGTGAGAGAGTGTGAGAGTGTGAGAGAGTGTGTGAGAGTGTGTGAGAGTGTGTGAGAGAGTGTGTGAGAGTGTGTGAGAGAGTGTGTGAGAGTGTGTGAGAGAGTGTGTGAGAGTGTGTGAGAGAGTGTGAGAGAGTGTGAGAGTGTGAGAGAGTGTGTGAGAGTGTGTGAGAGTGTGTGAGAGAGTGTGAGAGAGTGTGAGAGTGTGAGAGAGTGTGTGAGAGTGTGTGAGAGAGTGTGAGAGTGTGTGAGAGAGTGTGTGAGAGTGTGTGAGAGAGTGTGTGAGAGTGTGTGAGAGTGTGTGAGAGAGTGTGAGAGAGTGTGAGAGTGTGAGAGAGTGTGTGAGAGTGTGTGAGAGAGTGTGTGAGAGTGTGTGAGAGTGTGTGAGAGAGTGTGAGAGAGTGTGAGAGTGTGAGAGAGTGTGTGAGAGTGTGTGAGAGAGTGTGTGAGAGAGTGTGAGAGTGTGAGAGAGTGTGTGAGAGAGTGTGAGAGAGTGTGTGAGAGTGTGTGAGAGAGTGTGAGAGAGTGTGAGAGTGTGAGAGAGTGTGTGAGAGTGTGTGAGAGTGTGTGAGAGAGTGTGTGAGAGTGTGTGAGAGTGTGTGAGAGTGTGTGAGAGTGTGTGAGAGAGTGTGTGAGAGTGTGTGAGAGAGTGTGAGAGAGTGTGTGAGAGTGTGTGAGAGAGTGTGTGAGAGTGTGTGAGAGTGTGTGAGAGAGTGTGAGAGTGTGAGAGAGTGTGTGAGAGTGTGTGAGAGTGTGTGTGAGAGTGTGTGAGAGAGTGTGAGAGAGTGTGAGAGAGTGTGTGTGAGAGTGTGTGAGAGAGTGTGAGAGAGTGTGTGAGAGTGTGTGAGAGTGTGTGAGAGAGTGTGTGAGAGTGTGTGAGAGTGTGTGAGAGTGTGTGAGAGTGTGTGAGAGAGTGTGTGAGAGAGTGTGAGAGAGTGTGAGAGAGTGTGTGTGAGAGTGTGTGAGAGAGTGTGAGAGAGTGTGTGAGAGTGTGTGAGAGTGTGTGAGAGTGTGTGTGAGAGTGTGTGAGAGAGTGTGAGAGAGTGTGTGAGAGTGTGTGAGAGTGTGTGAGAGAGTGTGTGAGAGTGTGTGAGAGTGTGTGAGAGTGTGTGAGAGAGTGTGTGAGAGTGTGTGAGAGTGTGTGAGAGAGTGTGTGAGAGT
>NC_142788.1:31841857-31871857 GCF_988280905.1 Pimephales promelas | reverse complement strand
TATGTCTCAGATCATGATTATGCAGCACCGAAATCATACATTTATTAAAGTTAATAAAAACTCCTCATTTTTCAAGATTGTCATTACGTCATATGATTGGTTTATTCTGAAATGCCAGTAAAATCCCCCGTCTCCATGGCGACAGCGGCGGACGCTCCTCCGGAGACCGAGAGAACGGCACGACGACGGGTCAGTTTTGAGGCTCGCGTTGAATTATTGAATCGCGTGATGTTTAATATGATCCGAGTCCGACATAAAAATAATAATAATATAATCCGACATCAAAAATAACGCCATAAAGCGCTGCATCTGACGCGCAAATCAGCCGAACAAACGCTGAGCGCGCGAATAACACAGTTATCTCTGCCACACACTTCTGGGCTGCACAACACCAGTTTAAAGAGTTTAAATAGAGTTAGAGTAGAGTTTGATTAGTGTGTTTACCGTTCGTGAGTCTCGCGCTGCTTCCCCGCTTCAAATCGCGCCGTGACGGAAGCGGAAACACGTCATCAACCAGCCGTATTCTCCTCCTCGCCACATCAAAATACGAGGAGAATGCACACAAACATTACAATGACATAATAATAATGATAAATATGAAAGTAAATACATACTGAGATACATTTCACCAAAGTACTTTGTCAACGAGCAACAACGTCGAACTGCAATGAACGTGTTATTTACCCATCATACTATAAATAGCATTCTGAGATCTAACTTAACTATCAGTAATTATGGAAAGTAATAATGGCATATATATTAAATGGGGAAAATAAGAAGCTGAGATGTGTGAGCAAAACTGTTTATTAAAGGAAAACACGAGGAATAGTTTCCTCTTCCTGAGGGGAAACATGTTAAATTGTTGTTTGGTTTCTATTAAAAAAAAGTTTAAAATATCAAAACATTGGATAAATAATAAAAGAGGACAGGATGAGGATTCTGCTTCTGCAGCTGTGTCTCGATTTAAGGATGAAAATGAGTCTGAGGAAGAACATGTTCATCAGATACACACTAATGTCTTTATTTAAAACTGTATTTCCTTCCAACCTAGAGTGTGTGTTGTGTTTGATGACATCGCTTCATGGAAGTGTGTGTTTACAGTAAAGCTGCTCTCCAAACATGAGCCGAACTTTAATCATGTTCTCAAATCAAAAACACTGAATCTGACAGGAATAAAACACTCAATGAAACCGATGGAATAATTCTGGACAATATCATCATCATCATCA
The DNA here is from genome assembly GCF_988280905.1 of Pimephales promelas. Lineage (NCBI taxonomy): Eukaryota > Metazoa > Chordata > Actinopteri > Cypriniformes > Leuciscidae > Pimephales > Pimephales promelas. The sequence continues at coordinate 31,870,628 of NC_142788.1, read as the reverse complement.
TCATCACACTCACACTCACACACACACACACACACACACACACAGAGCGTTCGTTCTGCGCCGCTGGCTCGTGGTGTATAAAGGAATGTCCATATGAAAATTATTTCCAGGTTTTCACAAAGTGATCTTCGTATTCCGGAAGCTGGAATTATCCCTGAGAAACCAAGAAGAACAGGAGGATCAGAGACAACTCAGTGTGTGTGTGTGTGTGTGTGTGTGTGTGTGTGTGTGTGTGTGTGAGAGACGTACTTGAGACTGTCGTTGTGTGTCTTGTACTCCATGATGGTGTTGGGCGGGAGGTTCAGCACGCGTCGCAGTGTGTCTCGTATCCGTGACGTGGTCACCTGATCATGGGCTGTTTTATTCCAGATGGACAGAATGTCCTCCTGCACGCGCACACACACACACACACACACACACACACACACACACACACACACGTCAGAACAGAACTAACAACATGTTCTCTGTTAACATCATCTTCTGTGTTTCACTGAAGGAAGTCATGCATGTTTGGAGGAAATGATGTCAGAACGATCATGTCTGATGAGCGACTGCCACCGAGAGCCTGGTTTCCCAGAATGCATCAGTACCTGGAAGCGTATGGAGACGACGACGCCGCAGATCTCCTCTCCCACCATGAACTGCTCTCCCAGCATCGCCAGGATGATGTTCTCCCAGAACCGGGACGCCAGACCCTTCCTGAGCCGGATGATCCACTTCCCCCCGTTCTTATTGGCCTCGTCCTGAGACACACACACACACACGTCAGAGACAGAGTCAGCACTGCACTCACTCTCACACACACACACACACACACACCTCCCACATGGGCTTGATTCCCTCCTTGAAGAGGTGGAAGTCGCTGTGTCCCGTCAGGTCTCCGGGTCGCACCAGATGACTGTAGAACTTCCAGAACTGCTCCACCTGAGCCGAGAGAGTGAGCATGAAACACACACACAGTGATGAAGCGGAGTGTGTGTGTGTGTGTGTGTGTGTGCGTACCGACGCCACGGTGCCCATCTGCCGGATGTTCTGCTCGTAGCTCTGAGTGTTGGCGGGTCTGCTGGGCGTGCGGCGCGAGTACCAGAAGGTGTAGTTATACTGCAGCGGGTGTTCACCTGGAGCCGGAGTCACCATCTCAACACACACACACACACACACACACTGCATTAACATCACGAGAGAGTGTGTGTGTGTGTGTGTGTGTGAGAAAGAGAGATAATGTACATTTCTTGCAGTGGCCAAACTCGCCAACACAATAAACACGTGGTTGACATGATGCTTATTAAAAAGGATGACGGATCATTTCAAAGTATTTTAAACCCAAATCTATTTTATTTGTGAACATGCAGATATTTTATATTAAATTATATTTGAAATAAGTTCCATTTTTATTTATTTATTATAAAGTCATATTTCTATCATTGTTTGTGATGCGTGTCAGTCACATGAGTTACACACACACTTCGTCTCACACACACCCCTCACCTCAACACCAGAGGTGGGGAGAAGGACCGCAGGCGTACACGCTGTTTGTTTATGCTTCAATGCACTTTATTTTGATTTAAAGGGGTCATGAACTGGCTTTTTAACTTTTATTATATTGTTGTCTGAGGTCAACTTATGACGTCCGCTTGGTTTTTGCATTCAAAAACATCAAAATGAATAAGTAATAGGCTATTTTGTACCCAAGTTGTGAGCCTTCCTGAAAAACAGTCGGTTTTTATGGGCGTCTCGCACTGAAGACTGAAGTAAACGCCCACTGCTGCGAGTGGAGAACAGTTTTGCATATTATAATGAGTTTAACTCACCCGTCGGTGCTCGTGGGGGAAAACGTCCAATGTTGTAAAATGGCAACCGGATTGATTCGCCCATACATGTTCGACCCAGAGTCCGTGTGTTGAACAATTCCTGTCAGATCCAATATAGACGGCACAGCACCGTTCTTTACTCTTAATCCGTCTGCAAATCCAGTCTTGTTGACAAAACAATCCTCAGTGAAATGAAGCGAACAGACGGACGATGTTTTACCCTCATCAGCTGGAATGTCATTAAAAATAAAGTTTATCCATGAAGTCCTGAATCCACAGGAAGTTTATGTAACGACTGTCTTCTGCCACAACCAGCGCTGCACAATATTCTGTATCGCTCGGTAGATCGATCCGGTTTGTCATCACGAGGTAGCTATGGGCGGGGCTAAACCGGCCGTCCTGAAGTAGGCGTTGATCTTCTCCTGCGGGGGTGGGGTTTTAACCCCTTTGACGTCATAGTTTCCCACTTTTAAAAACGAGTCGTTTTTAGAGGCTGTGTCAATAAAAGCTTTTATTGGACTAACAAGGACGTTTTCAGTTCTGAAACTTACAGGATATTCTTATAATATTCTTATAATTATCATATAAGATGACCTCTTAGATGTCAAAAGCTCAAGGAAAATTAGATTTCTCAGTTCATCACCCCTTTAATGAACTTCAGTTATTTGTCGTCATCACGCCTCTCTGGATCGATTCGTTTGCACGCGTCAGAATCCCAGCATCAACATCTCGACAGCAGACGGATCAAGATGACTGGTTTTACCGCTACAGTCGCTCAGAGGAAACGAGATTAGAGTATCCGAAACCGGACCTCAAGCACTGAGAACAACACAGAATCACACACACTTATGAAAATGCTGTTTATTTGAGAGAGTGTGTCTCTGAGAAGAGCTGTTTGCCCTCAGGTGTCTTCATCATCATCTTCATCATCTCCGCAGCTCCTCCTGCAGGGCGTCCCGGAGGTTGCTCATCAGGCGCTGGTTCCCCTCGGGGCTGAGGTGGACCCCGTCTCCGCACAGGTGGATCAGGCCGATGTTCCGGTGCCGAACGCGCCGCATCTGTCTCTCGGCCAGGAACCGGCACACCCTCCCGTTGACCCAGCGCCGGCCGCGCTCCACGCCGTACGACTTCCCGGTCTGCCCTCGCCAGCGCAGCCGCGGCAGGATCTCCGAGAACAGGAACCGGGTCCCGGGGAACATCCGGAAGCACTCGCTCAGGTCCCTCGTGATCAGCCGGAGGAAGCCGAGGCGGTTGCGGCCCTCGTGCAACAGGCTGTCCCCCCCGAGGTGCAGGAGCACGACGTCCGGCGCGCGCGAGGAGGAGGCGCTGAGGGAGCGCAGCGCGGGGAGGAGCCGCTCCCAGGGGCCGGTGTCGGGGACCCAGCGGATCTCACAGCGCAGGCCCAGGCTCTCGTCCAGCCGCTGCGCACGGATGTGTGTGTGCAGTCGGCGGATGATGGAGCAGCCCACGATCCACACCAGCGGCTCCACCTCGAGGGACACGGAGGGAACCGGTTTAGGGACGGGCTAGGGGCCACGGGGACGCTCTGGGAATTACCTGTTTTTTTAAAGCCTAAAATGCAGGTTAACCACCACAACCAATTACTGTGTAAAATTGAAGAGCTCAATATGTATATTTCAAAATCTCGGTCTTAAAATAACATTTACTGGGATTTCTTCAAAGGTAGTGTGTGTAAACCTGCATTTTACACTTTAAACAAAAAATATCATCACTGACCTTACTTACGCTGGACTACACAACACACTCATATGAACGCGCACATTCGGGGTGTCTGTCTCTGTGTGTGTCTGTCTATCTATCTGTGTGTGTGTGTGTGTGTCTATCTATCTATCTGTGTGTGTGTCACCTTGCGTCTGATGTTGTTGTTGTTGTTGTTGATTGTTCCTCCATCGGTGTCGTTGATCTCCTTCATCTCCTGCTCACCGGAGTCTTCCTCCTTCAGGCTACAGATCACACATTACCTTTAATAACTCTTCATCACATCATTCACGTTAATCAACTACAGACTAATAGTTAACAACAGTTGTATAATAATACACAATAATAATAATATATATTGTCTTAAAAGTGTTTTAAAAGCTACTTGTAAGTTGATTTGGTGATGAGTTTTCATAACACATTATCTTTGTTTGTATATTATATACTTACATTAACATTTAAATAAATATAAATAGATTTCTACAAAAAACACGCTCATCGTTTGTTCAACTTACTTTTATTACTATCATTACTTTATCAACTAAAGCTATTTTACATTATGAATTAATTTTCATATTATGTGTTTAATGTTCATAAACTGGAGAATCTGTGTATGTAACGTTAGATGTTTATGTGTTAATACGTTGAAAGGTTGATTAGCCGTTAGCCGCTAACTTACTGTTCAAACTGATTCATCCCGCTTTTGTCTTTCTTCCTTCTTCTTCCTATAAACGCTTATATAAATCCGCGTTATAATATTTATGAGAACAATAATAATACAACACGATCAAAAGCGTCTAGTGTCTTTCATTCAAACAGCACAGAAACTCAACACATGCTACACAGAAGCAAACCCTCTCACTGCACATGCGCGGGAGTCATACGGCACCCGAGAGGCAACAAACACAGCGCGACGAATCGCGTTTTACCGAAGCTACAGAAAACGGTCAGAACTTTAATTAGCTAATTGCTAATTGGTTGGTAAATTATGAACAAAAGTCCCTCCAGGAACGTCATTTGTTCAAAGTTATCTGGACTTTAATAATGTTCTCAAACTGCATTTGTTTCTGAAATGTTTTGATTGGACGCTCGTTTTTTAAATGTTTACTTCTTCAAAAGCGTTTCCAATGTGTTAGAATGAAACAATTGATGTTCCCTTAACGTTCTCATAAACAAGAAAACAGCTTTGGAAACATTGAAAAAACATAAATCATAATAAAAAAAACATTTTACAGTGTTTTGTAATACTAGATTTTACAGTGTTTTGCAATACTATAAAAGCTAGCATCTCTCTTATAAGTGTGTGTGTGTGTGTGTGTGTGTGAGAGAGAGAGAGTGTGTGTGTGTGTGGGGGGGGGGGGTAAGAGAGAGATAGTGAGTGATTATGTGTGTGTGTGTGTGTGTGTGTGTGTGTGTGTGTGTGTGTGTGTGTGTGTGTGTGGAAACAGGAAGTGTCTCTGAGGCCGCTGCCGTGTATTTCCTGTCTGTGTGACCTGTATTGTTGTTTAGGTCAGTGTGTTGATGGTGACGGATGAGACACACATGATCTGTGTGTGTGTGTGTGTGTTTATGACTTTATTAACTAAAATGTGTGTCATAATACAGATGCTGCTCAAACCAGCGGGACACAGATCTGGTGTTTATCTGTTCAAAGGTCAAACGTCTACAATCTCAGGGTTTTGGACACACACACACACACACACACACACACACACACACACACACCTCTCCCTGCGGAAGCTTTTAATCCTGTTCTGAAGGGAAAACAAACATTCCTCCGTGTGAGTCGACAAATTCATGTTCAGCGCTGTACTCTCAGTGTCTTCACACACACACACACACACACACACACTGTACGCTGCCATTAGGAGACATCATTAGGAAGTATGGCATTAGCTTTCAGTGTTATGCTGATGATACCCAGCTGTATTTCTTCAAGATCTAACCAAACTCACCAACAGAATGAACTGCAGAGCTGATATAAAGAAGTGGATGACAAATCATTTCCCACTACAAAACTCTGAAAAACAGAGATTCTAATTATTGGACAAAAAACTTTATAATAACCCAGAATACTGTCTAACACTCGATCTTCGTCCTCGGTTAGGAACCTGTGTGTGTGTGTGTGTGAATACCGAGAACATCTAACTCGACTGCAGGAGGGAGATCCTTTTCCTATTTAACTCCAAAACTCTGGAACAATCTTCCTAACATTATCCCGGAAACTTGACTGCAGTTTTTTAGGACTTTTTAGATGAATCGAAAGTTCAAAAGAACAGCTTTGATTTTAAACAGAATATTTTTTTACATTGCAATTTTGTTCTTACTCAGTGTTTCTTGTTTTCATTCCAAATATTAAATATAGATGCATTTTCTAGAGGAGTGAAGTAGCGTCAGATATAGTTTTACTGTCTCTCTGTTCTGGTGTTTGTCCAGCAGGGGTCAGACTCTCAACACACACACACACACACCACTCTCTAAACACCCCGCTGACACTCTCCAGGGGTCAGAGGTCAAACACGCTCACTGTAGATCTGCTCTTGAATACACTCGCGGATTCCTGGAGAAAACACTCGGATTACAGGAGACAGAAACAACTGGAGCAGGACGAGAGTCACACACACACACACACACACACACACACACACACACACACACACACAGATAGTGTAAATACGAGACAGACGATGGTCTGACTGATAAACGGTTTCTAACCGAAAGTGATGTTCTTCCTCAGTGTTTTGCTCTTCATATCTTCAGTCTCAGAAATTATGTAAATTAACAAAAAACGTTTATTCTAAAATGTACTCCAATGTGTGTTCGTTTGATAAGTTCATATGAATCCAGAGATTACATCATATATTTATACTTAATAAATAATTCAAATTAATTCGTCACTGACAGTTAAAATACAGACAAACAATCATGAAAGTAAAACGACAAAATGCATTTTCAAAATTGAAAATAAGTAAATGTTTATTATTATTATTGTAAGATTATAAGTGTGTGTTCAGAGTTACTGCCGTCGGTCCAGACGGAGGGAGGGCTGCTTCTAATCTTTATTGGTGGACAGTAATATTATTATGACACACACACACATATGCACATGCACACACAACACACACACACATGCGCGCACACACACACACAACACACACACACACACACACACACACACACATCCATGCACACACACACACACACACACACACGGCAGATAAGAATTCAGCTTGGCTTGTGTTTTCATTCCAGTAATGTTGTTTTAATTTCAGAAGCGGGTTCTGGCCAGAGAGCATTGTGGGTGGAGAGGGGGGTTGTGGGTAAATGCCTGTCTGGTTTCTATCAGGAGTCTCATTTTTCACTCATATGTCTTTCTCTCTCTCTCTCTCTCTCTCTCTCTCTCTCTCTCTCTCTCTCTCTCTCTCTCTAGCTCTCCCCCCCCCTCTCTGCCTCCCCCCCCCCTTCTCTCTCTCCTCTCTCTCTTTCCTCCCTCTCTCCCTCGCTCGCCCCCCCTCTCTCTCTCTGGCTTTCTCAAATCTCTTCATTCCAGCACAAATTCCTGCCAGATGTGGGCAGTGACAGATCAGAGGATGAGAATAAACCACACACACACACACACACACACACACACACGAGCGCGCGCGCAGAGGAAGTGAAGAACGGAAGAGTGCTCACTGGACTGGCCCTGGACTGACGAGTGTCACAGACCATCAGAGATCAAAGCGAAACACACACACACACACACAGTGACACACACACACACACACACACACACAGCTCTGCATTCCGTTAATTTTATGGATTGGTGCGTTTGGTCAGAGTGTTAATAAATATAGTTGAGTATCATCAGATGAGAGTGATTTAAACCATAATGCGGTTCCACAAACGCCAACATAGTTTTCTAGTAGAGCCCGACTAATAAAGGATTTTGAAAGCCGATACCGATACAAATATTTTTGGGTTTTAAAATCCCATATTCCGATATATCAGCCGATATTTTTATTATTAAATATTGTTGGATTTCACACCCGTGTAAAAGAAAAGCGAACTTTTCTGCACAAGATACGTTTGATACTTTTTCTCTATGTCTAAATGTTCCTCGCGAGTATAACTTACATTTTACAATGCAGGGACTGTAACTAGAGATATGCGAGTTATAAATACAGTAATTATTACTTTATTTAGGCAGAAAACCTTCATTGTGGTTTCCAAGCTCATTAATGTTAACGTTAGTCTTCCACTGATGATAGCGGCGTTAGCTAGTCTATGATGAGCCATAATTTAGCAATAGATGACATCATACTGCAAATTGTAAAACATACATGTTCAATATATCAGGACAAGGAGAGAAGATTGAAGCGTGTTTCATCCATTTTTATTTTATTTTTTAAATATTCATTTATCGGCCATTATAACTGCCGATACCGATATTATGGAAAATGCCCAATATCGGCCGATATATCGGTCTGGCTCTATTTTCTAGTCTATGTAAAAGAATGTTGTGGTCGATGGTGTTCAGCACAGTGTGTGTGTGTGTGTGTGTGTGTGTGTGTGTGTGTGTGTGTGTCTTTGTGGAGACAGGAAGTGAAAACTGCTGCCGGGACGCCTAACAGGATGCCTGAACTCAAGCCCCTCCCTGCTGGGGTCAAAGGTCAGATGTCACAAGAGGAAAGAAAAGATTCTTTTCATATTCATTTATTATTGTGAATATATTTGGGGTTTCATAATCTTATATTTTACTTTCACACACTAAACATGTTCAGAAGTGTTTTCATAAATGTGACGTGACGAGTTTGACAGATCTTTGAGCACACACTCCAACTAACGGCAGAACACACGTGTGTTTAGAGGAATACATAAATATATATCTGATGATTCCCAAAACTCATGTGTTTCAACCTCTGCCAACACTGACATCAACACACACACACACACACACACACACGATGTGTGTTTACTGAGAAGCTCAAATGTGGTTGGACTTTCCCCTCAAATGTAAGCAGCATCTTTTTTAGAAGAGCAGAATAAACAGTCCATCCACACACACACACACACACGCGCACACACACACACACACGCACGCACACTGCATTGTTCCAGAGTTTCCCGTTTGGAGCCGCTGGATTGGCTGCAGATGTGATGGGCGGCTGTCACCGTGGCGACAGGAAACCACACACACTCCTGCTGATAGTCGCACACACACACACACACACACACACACACACACACACACTCTCAGTGTATCTGGTGTGCATTAGTGAGTTTCTCCTCAAACCTTCACCTGGTTTAATCAGATCCGTCTGCTCTCTCGCTACCGTCTGCACGGATCTGGAAGGGCTTTGGAGGGTCAGAGGTCAGGGGTTATGTTTCTGTGGATGCACACACACACACACAGTTACATACGGGGTGTTAAAAAAGTTAGAAAACTGAGAAGTGTGTGTTTATAGCTCAAATCAAATAATTCACTTCAATGACCCTAATAACCGTAACGACTACACACACACACACACACACACACACACACACACACATCACTGTGACACATAACAGACATCAATATAATTACACACCCATGATCCTCCTGTCAATCACACACACACACACACACGAAGGATCATAAATCCAGAAGAGCTTCCTGCCATCTGTGTGTGTGTGTGTGTGTGTGTGTGCACATTTGCATGCTTCACAACTTGAACATGAACACACAGACCTAACCCTAACTAAAAAAGATTAAAGCATTGCAAGTGTGAGTATAACGTCCGACATAATATGAAGACAAAACACACTGAACTGCATCTGCATTCATTCATGTGTGTGTGTGTGTGTGTGTGTGTGTGTGTGTATCGGGTGTCTCGTGAGCCGGATCTGTTCTTAATTGATGTCATTATAGGGACAGCAGCAGGAAGTCACATGACCCTCTGAGAGTTTATCTCTCAGCCAATCACACGAGGAGTGACCGGCACCTTCATTACCTGAGAACACAGGTGTGTGTGTGTGTGTGTGTGTGTGTGTGTGAGACATTCCACAGGGAAGGAAAGAGAGAGAAGAAAAATCACAGGAAAGAAAGGATGAAAACAGGAAGGCAGATTTTACAGGTGAACGCAGCCGAGGACAGACAAACTTAGAAATAACACATGATCGCACACAGGGTTTACTTCAGTTCACTAAAACTAAAATAATCATAACAACAATAATACAAAATGGTTACTTCAAATAAAATAAACAATGAGCATTAGCAGAACAAAAACAAAACATGTAAAACTGACATAACAAATACAAACTGAAATAATTCAAAAAAGTTTCTTAATAAACTAATAACTGACAAATACAACACAACTTTACTAAAATAAAAAGGAAGGAAAATCATAAAATAAACTAAATGAAAATATTTATAAAAACTATAATAGTCCAACAAAACCCTCCATGTCAATATTTGCTCAGTTAAACTTTAGCGTGTTTTTAAATAATACTAATATATATATGAACAAACTGTATGCTTCAAAACACTGTAACTCACCCACTGATGTCACATGACTACTCTGATGATGTCATTATTTCCTTTCTGGACCAGGACAGTCCAGCGGAGGGACAGAAAGCTCTCGGACTCCATCTGAAATAAATATCTCAAACTGTGTTCTGGAGATGAACGAGGTCAGACGGACCAGTCAATGACATCATCTTCAACTAACCCTTTCAGGACTTCCCCAGTAAACCACTTACTTTAATATTTCAGATGACCTTTTAAGGACTACAATTGGAAATGTATATTGTAAAAAAAATTCTCCCGCCGAAGTGGCTCGTCGAAGTGACTGCATTACACTGAAACACACACACACGCGCATTTGGCGGATTGGCGGGTGTTAATGTCAATTAGCATAAGATATTATCATACATATTTCATAAGAGACCTTTAGATTCCCGCAGTCTTCATCGTGTTTTCTGGACAGTGTTTGTTTAAACAGCACAGCTCTCCATCCTCACTCAACACTCGCGTTACTGTCGATTAAAAATGTAGAATTTCAATAAACTAAATATTTGTATTGAAAACTTCTGCCTGTCTCATGCTAGTACTTGACGTGTGGGTTTCACTTGTTTTTGATGGTCTCTAACCCATTCTGTTGAGTTTAACGGGATAGTTCACTTTGAAATTAATTTTTGATATGTTTTATCTTACCTCAAGGGCATCCAAGATGTAGGTGTCTTTGTTTCCACAGTATTTTCAATTTTGACATTTTTCAGTCAAACCGGTGTTTGTCATTCATATAATGCAGTTTTAGGGGGTCCACCAAAGAGCAGCACAGAGAAGTCCAAATTAAACATGATTTAATGACTCGTGAAAGTACACATTGATGGCCTAAGACACGAAACAAGCGGTTTGTGTGAGAAAACGAACAGTATTTATATAATTTTTACCTCTTGTTAACAGCCGTCGAACTGATCTGAATCAGATGTCCAACTGAACCGTCTCCAGACGTTACGGTGGAAGTGATCTCTCGCTCGTCGACGTCACGCATTGTTTACACGGAGATTTCGGAAGTTTTACCTTTCACTAAACATATTTAGATATATCTAAATCGTCATATATATGTTTACTTAACTATTTCGTTTATGTTAACTATCCCTGCTTTAAGTAACGCATATAGACATACACTACCCAGACAGCAAACTGACATTGAATCAACGTGGAAACGACATCTCTCATGACATTGAAACAACGTTGATTTGCTCATCGAATTAACGTTAAACCAACGTCAGACGCGGCATTCTTCAAAGCTAAATGAAATCGAAAATTGGTTTGCTTTCATAACGTTGAAACAACGCGTTGATTTCAAGTTGATTTTCCGTTAGTTTTGAAAGAATGGCGCGTCTGACGTTGGTTCAACGTTAATTCGATGAGCAAAACAATGTCAGATCAACATTGTTTCGATGTCATATTTCCACGTTGATTCAATGTCAGTTTGCTATCTGGGTAGACGTCACCTTGGGGTTCTAAGCATGTGTCAAACCCGCCGCCATCTTGGAACAGGGGTCTTGTCATAGGAAGTAGCTAGGTAACGCTGCTATCTCTGCCTTTACTTCGAATTCATTGATGGTGGCGGACTTTTGTGCAGCGTATGATGATCACGGATGAAATCTGAACTAGGAAGAATGTTTAAAAAAAAAAAATCTTTCTGGAATCAATGATAAATACATGTCTGACCGTTGGAACAAGCGAAAAAAACAAGAAAAATCGCATTCATGATGATTTATGATTTTATTTCCGTTAGACCTGTGTCTGATGCATTAAAGTGGAGGGGCTCCCCTGTTTCTATTGACACATTCGTTCCAATGAACTGCCGTAGCCAAGGTGACGTCTAGTGTATATGTCTATGTAAGTAACGCTGCACCTACATGTCCTGTAACTCTTATTAGAGTGTGTATGTGGACTGGCAGAATAAGTGGACATGTAGTTAACTTACAGTCCAGCTGATGGACGGACGGAGTTTATGGTGCCATCTGTTATTGTGAGTTATGAGAGATTCTTCCACACTGTCTGCTGCAGTGACATCAGAGGTCACGACCTCTAGGGTTAACTAACCCGACCCTGACAGCTGTAAACCAATGAATGTGAGGTTAACTGACCAACGTGTGCGTGTGTGTGTTCCAGACCCACTGAAGAGGAAGAAATGTTCTGTGTGTGTGTGTGTGTGTGTGTGTGTGTTTGCTGCATAGCGTGACTGTCAGATCTGTTTAAGAGAACTATGTGTGATTGATTCTGACACGCTCCAGAAACACACACACACACACACTGTGGGGTGTGAAACCAAAGGGTTTCACAGGCAGTCGAGGTCGGAGGTCAAGTGGGGAGTGAGGAGAATGGAATCCCTCTCTCTCGCTCTCTCTCACACACACACACACACACACACACACAGTCACGGTTCAAACAGTCTCTCTTCATGTCAAACACGACTTTGTGGTTTCAACAGCAGTTTTCAATTACCACTGCAAACCTCCATGTGTCCGTCTCCTGCCGCTCCGTCTCTCCAATCTTTCCATACGCTCATCCATTTACATTCTCATACACACACACACACACACACACACACACACACACACACACACACACACGGCGACTGCTCTATATACATGAAGAGAGTTTGGTTTACAGATCGGATGAGCTCAGATCAACGGAATCACAGAACGAGACGCGAGTCTCCAAAACACACAAACACTCACACACACACACACGCACGCACACACACACACAAACACACACACACACCAGAATCCATCATGAGTTTAAACTCTGTACAATAATCAAACCTCCACTTTTGTTTCTTTCTGACTCTGTAATATAAACCCGAAGTGTCAGAACATCCGACTGATATTAAAAAATAATCTGAGAACATAAACACTGCACACACACACACACACACACACACACACGACTGTAACTGGATCCAGCAGCATGATGGGATGTTTTATGTTCGCTCTAGTTATATAGTTTATATTCCTCTGATTAAGAAATGAAGACATATTTAACGAGGGATTGAAAGAGTCTCCATGTTCCCATCTGTCAGCGGTTAAAGAAGAGATCCACGCTGACGTCATCGGCTCCGCCTCCATCTGTCAATCAAACACTGATAGAAACATGATGTCTGTGTGTAATCCCCCGAGCACTTCCTGTGAGATCCGTGTAAATCACTGCCGTGTTTCAGCTCCACACGGCTGATGACCCTTGAAAACCCTTCGGTGTGTTGATCATCTGCTCACTCCGCTTGTGTTGCGGGTCAGATTGACCCCTTTGGTTTCCATGCCATTTGCCAATTAAAATTAACATTAGAAGTGTCTTTTAAAAAAAGAAAGCAAACGTCTATTGTAGCTCGTCAGAGATTAATATGAGAAATAAAGCCTGTTAAATCTCAGTGTCCTGCTTTATTATTCATTCAAAAGCTGAAACACTCCAAACTCATCGTGCTTTAAAACTGGAGATGGTGTTAGCATGAGCTTCAGTCGACGCAACAGAACTTGCTTAGACATGCGGCTTCGATTTACGAGGCCTTTTTATTTTATGTAAAATAAAAATGTTTAGTTGAGCATGTTCTGCTGGATCTGTCAGCGGCTCCGTCAGGGTTTCATGAGGAATCACTCACACACACACACACACACACACACACACACACACACACACATCATAACTAATAAATGAATATAATACAGTGGTACCAGGCGGTTAAATTCGCTTTCTAGTTCACCTTTTCTGTTCGCGTTATCATTTTAAACTCTTAGTAATTCAGGGTTTTTTGTCTTTTTTTTTAGTTTTATCATATTTCTATGCAGTTTTTATTAAGTCAAACATAAACTTGATGAAAATGATGTGCAAACGTTGCCTTGAAAGATTGAGTTTCTTGTTTTGGATTATTAAACGAGTGTGAGCCGATGAGTGTCGATCTGGTCATTAAAGACGTTTGATCCGAACAGCAGAACACTGACGGCTGGAATGAAGCGGACATCAAACAAGCTCTCGTGGGAGGGGCCAGCATGAGTCTTTAATGTGATTGGTCACATGGTTTACAGTCAGTTTGATTGACAGCTCCCACAGTTCTTTGGCTAAACAAACATTCGTTCATTATTTGTGCTGTTTTGATACGTACAAAATAATTACAAAATAATCTCATATTATAATAAAAATAATAATAATTATAATGAACCTTCAATGTGAAGATCCGATTAAACTCCCATAATGCACGGCAACAGTGACACGTCATGTTCCAACGTCCCGTGTTTCCTGTTGAAGTAACTCTCTCCACGAGAGGAGACGGTCCCGAACAGACATCAGTCCGTGTCTAAGAGAACCAGACCCAGAGCCTCTCTCTGATTGGCTGGTGCGGGCCGGTGACGCTCCACATTGATTGGCCGATGGGTCGTGGACGGACTGGTCCGTAAGAGCAGAAGCAGGGGATTCTGGGAAGGGTCAGTATCGCAGGGATCCGCTGTGGATCTGGAGCGTTTGGGCGCTGGACAGGATCTTCTTCTGGTGTCCCGCGAGAGTCACGCCGATCCGCAGAAGATCCCTGAACACACACACACACACACACACACACACACATTGGGTTCAGTGAGCGCCAACAGAGCCCAGCTCTAACACACTGGAGAAGATCAGCTGAGCCTGAAACTGAACACTATTGAGCAGATCATGTGACCAGCGCTGTCTTATAAACACTGACTCAGGAACTGTGGACACTTGTGGAAGAGTTCAACATGATGATGAGATGATCAGTGTAACTCCACAACAACTACACAAACTTCTCCGCTAACATTCAGAAACATGTAAAAGTGAAGCACTGAGTCTCTCCGGAAGGCGGAGCTAAAGCTCATTAGCATTCAAAGGGGCGCACCCAAACAGTGTGATTGACTCACTCGGTGCAGATGTCTGAGACGAGCTCGATGGAGGTGAAGCCGGCCTGCAGGAACCCCGACTCGTATCTCTCCATCTTTATGGCCCGCAGCCACTCGCCCACAGAACTGCAGAGAGAGAGAGGAGGAGACCGCAGATCCAGCAGAGGGTGAGACAGCCTGAGAGAGAGACACACGTTACACATGAGTGAGTGTGTGTGTGTGTGAGTGAGTCAGTGAGAGAGAGTGTGTACGGGTGATGTAGAATGGAAAGTGCAGGATGCAGCAGTGAAGGTGATTAACTTCCATTTCAGCCTCCCACCCAAACACTTCCTGTCACACACACACACACACACACACACACACACACACACTCTCTCTCTCTCTCTCTCTCTCACACACACACACACACACACACACTGACCCGTCGGGGATGCGTGTGGTGATCTTGAGAGAGGCGGGGTGTCGGATCAGCCGGTCGAGGGCAGAGACGATGGCACAGAAGCGCGGGCGAGACGATCTCTCCTTCTGCCAGCAGTCCAGCATCAGCTGGTGCAGAGAAGCAGGGCATTCTGGGGGAGCGGGCAGCCGGTAGTCCTGCTCGATGGCGTTGATCACCTGCACAACACACACACACACACACACACACACACACACACACACACACACACACTCCTTCAGCATTCAGACGCTCTCCAACTTACAGTGTTTAAACAATCTCCATTAAATAAATGCTAACTGTGTGTGTTGTGTTGGCTATGTCAAGTTCTTGTGTTTGATTGGTTCACTGCAAACCGCTGAAGCTTGAACATTTAGCCAATAAACCTGATGTGCAACGGGGGAGGGATCATTTCAATTACAACTGTATATTTCATTATTATATCTAGGGTTGGGAATCGTGAGAAATTTTCCGATTCCAGTTCCGGTTCCCATTCAATTAAAAATATTAGTAAGAGAAAAATCCACAATCCTTTTTGTGTTTATTTCTTATAGTACATGACAAATTAGTTTAACAGACTGGTAATGTAAACAAACTCAAAATATTATTAAGCAATCTTTGCAAAAAAAAAAATATATATATATATATAAAGGAAATTAAAAAATTCTGCATTCTCTATAATAATTTAGACCTCTCCTTTATTGTATCTCCAACAGTGAAGAATACCCTCTCAGAAGGAGTAGAATATGCTTTAACACACATATGTGTGTAGAACAGATTATTTTTTAAAACGGTTTGAATGATTGATTCATTAAGACTTTACGTATTTCATTACTGGATAAATCGGCGCTCTAGCAGTTAATAAACAGAAATGCGTCTTGCGGAAGAACATTGTTGCCGGAGCTACTTCTCTCTGTTTATGTCCATGACGAGTCACGCAGGCATTGGGCTACTCCGCAGCAGCTGCGATCCGCCGGCCAGTCTAAAGAAGTCTGAGTATTAACGCTTATTACAGGCTTTACGTAGTGATTCAAGATAAGACAAAAACACGGTTTGAAAAAAAAAACATTATGATGCACTCGCTCATTGTATATATTTTGTAAATTCTGAACACAAAAAATATACGGACTGCATCTGTTTTGACCACTACCGTCAATGTTTACTCAAACTATAATCTCACTAATTCTGTAACGGAAATCATTTGAATATGTGAAACAAATAAATATTGAGACTGTGTGATTGTAAAGCAGTTTCATATCGACAACTGCTCTCTCTCTCTCTCAGCGCAAACAGGCGCGCGCAGTAGCGTGTGTGAGAGCAAATCGCAACTTCAGTGGTGAAGTTTTTGTCATTTAGGAATAAGACGGCGTCTTCTACTCCCAGCACTTCGCCCACATGATGATATCGCATCGGCATCAGAACCGTTTTCGGAACCGAAACTTAGGAATTTTGCACGGTTCCGGTATTTTTTCAAAAACACCGGTTCTCGGTTCCCAACCCTAATTATATCTATCAGATTGTTTTAATTAAACAGGCTGAAGCAATCTAAAAATCACAATGAAGTAATATCCTAACTATAAACATGGCACATTTGTCCTCAGAATGGGCTTTATGCACAGCTGCACTACTTCCTGAACTTCAGCCAGCTCCTTGTTTCCTGGCTGCCATTATTGTCCAAATTGATTAATTCAGGTGTGTCTGATTATTGTTGCCATGACAACTGAGGTCAGGCACACCTGGATTAATCAATTTGGCCAATAATGGCAGACAGGAAACAAGGAGCTGGCTGAAGTTCAGGAAGTAGTGCAGCTGTGCATAAAGCCAATTCTGGAAATTAGCACAGCTAAATCAGGGAGCGCGACCGGAAATAAAATATCCAGAATAACAACTCGTCAAATCCATTCATTTACTATATATTACTAAATCAAAATGCGTGAAGCGACATCGTAAATCAAAAAGCAAAATGAAAACTACTAACGTGTGTTCGGTAAACCATGTGTTCATTTCATTACGACACAAACGTCACTAAATGATAACCGACTATATCAACGTGCAACACCGCAGATGGAAAAAGACGAGCTTTTCTGTTAAAAGAAGACGTTTTCTACCCGATGTTTCACTCAATAACTGCAATCTGGCAATCATGCAATTATTCTGATGAAAAGAGTGTGATTATAACGTTAAGCAAGATAATCGTTAGCTTATTATTATAGATGTGACCGTTATGCAGCCTGACGAACATATGACATCATGTTCATGGAGTAAAGTAGCCTAAACGGCCCAGGCTGGAGTCGACTAAACCGTCACTGCATGAAGACAGGGCCCGGCTGACCAAACATCATTTACAAAAATGGACACACGACTAAATGTAAAACCACTACGTGTGTGTGTGTGTGTGTGTGTGTGTGTGTGTGAGACTCACGTCCTGGTTGCTCATGTCCCAGTAGGGTCTCTCTCCGAACGACATCACCTCCCACATGACGATGCCGTAGCTCCACACGTCTGACGCGGACGTGAACTTGCGGAAGGCGATGGCTTCAGGAGCCGTCCAGCGGATGGGGATCTTCCCGCCCTGAGGAACACGGAGAGTCTTCATCACTGACGCATCATCACAGACGCATATCACATAATCGCAGACGCATATCACATCATCGCAGACGCATATCACATCATCGCAGACGCATATCGCATCATCGCAGACGCATATCGCATCATCGCAGACGCATATCGCATCATCGCAGACGCATATCACATCATCGCAGACGCATATCACATCATCGCAGACGCATATCACATCATCGCAGACGCATATCACATCATCGCAGACGCATATCACATCATCGCAGACGCATATCACATCATCACAGACGCATATCACATAATCGCAGACGCATATCACATCATCGCAGACGCATATCACATCATCGCAGACGCATATCGCATCATCGCAGACGCATATCACATCATCGCAGACGCATATCGCATCATCGCAGACGCATATCACATCATCGCAGACGCATATCACATCATCGCAGACGCATATCACATCATCGCAGACGCATATCGCATCATCGCAGACGCATATCGCATCATCGCAGACGCATATCACATCATCGCAGACGCATATCACATCATCGCAGACGCATATCACATCATCGCAGACGCATATCGCATCATCGCAGACGCATATCGCAGACACATATCATATCGCATCATCGCAGACGCATATCGCATCATCGCAGACGCATATCGCATCATCGCAGACGCATATCACATCATCGCAGACGCATATCACATCATCGCAGACGCATATCACATAATCGCAGACGCATATCACATCATCGCAGACGCATATCGCATCATCGCAGACGCATATCGCATCATCGCAGACGCATATCGCATCATCGCAGACGCATATCACATCATCGCAGACGCATATCGCATCATCGCAGACGCATATCGCAGACACATATCATATCGCATCATCGCAGACGCATATCGCATCATCGCAGACGCATATCACATCATCGCAGACGCATATCACATCATCGCAGACGCATATCACATCATCGCAGACGCATATCACATCATCGCAGACGCATATCGCATCATCGCAGACGCATATCGCATCATCGCAGACGCATATCACATCATCGCAGACGCATATCGCATCATCGCAGACGCATATCGCATCATCGCAGACGCATATCGCAGACACATATCACATCATCGCAGACGCATATCACATCATCGCAGACGCATATCACATCATCGCAGACACATCATCACAGACGCATCATTGCAGACGCATCAGACACATCACATCATTGCAGACACATCATCGCAGACACAGACGCATCATCACAGATGCATGACAGACGCATCATCCCCGACGCATCATCACTGATCAGCAAACAGACGTCTTTTTGTCCTGAATAACTTTTGTAAGTATCTTTGTAATGTATGGATATTTATAAAGTGCAGTTATTTTAGGTTCTGTTCCTAATAATCTTAATACACTGTTTATTTCAACCGTATCTTTGTTCAGATGTGTCTATTTGTTGCGATTGCTGGATTTGTTTTATTCGTTCTTCTTTAATAACTGTGTTTACTTGTGTTTAATAATTCTGGTTGGGCTAGTTCACCTCTGGTGTGTTTAAAGCTCAGGCAAACACTGCGTGTGTAAGCGTTCTTCAGCTGATGAGGTTCTGCAATATCAGTAAAGGTGAATGATATCTACGGTGTTGTGTTTTGTGCCTTATTGGAATCGAAATTGGGAATCGATAAGCAGAATTGAAATCGGAAACCTTTAAATTCAAACTATGGGCTATATGCACGCATAAGTTCCGCATTTGACGTAAGGATGCTCGTCCATTTCTGGTTGTGTAGATTAAAGCGGAGGAGAACCGAGGAAAACGGGATTATGGCAGAGTCTTCAATATTTACTGTCCTCCCGTCTTTGAAACGAAACGTACATACGTTTAGATGTAATTTTATATATAGTTATGTTTATTTTATATAATTTTAAAAAGAAGCATAAACACAACGAGGGGTGTCTGTTTTATCTGTTTTTGTGACTAACGTTTCTTTATTATAACCATGGAGTATAAAATTCAATATAAATTCTCGGTATTGCATTGGACTCTACGATCGGCGGAAGTTATCGAGCATCCTTAATCCTTCACCGGAAATACCGCCGTGCATAGAGCCCATACCCATTCCAAGCAATAAGCCACGAAAATAACTTTTGTGCTCAAAATGCACATTCTGATGGGAAAATATTGTATCTTAATTAAAAAAAGAGAATTTTCAGCAAACAATCTGGAAATTACTGCCACAAAACCAGTCCAATCAGATCGATCACGCAAACACTAGACAAATAACCACAGAGCTGGTGTGTGTGTGTGTGTGTGTGTGTGCTCACCAGAGAGCTGGTGTAGGTGTGTGTGTGTGTGTGTGTGCTCACCAGAGAGCTGGTGTAGGTGTGTGTGTGTGTGTGTGTGTGTGTGTGCTCACCAGAGAGCTGGTGTAGGTGGGGTCGGAGGAGTTCTCCGTCAGGAAGCGGGACAGGCCGAAGTCGGACACCTTGCACACCAGGTTACTGTTCACCAGGATGTTCCGGGCCGCCAGGTCGCGGTGCACGAAGCTCATCTCCGAGAGATACTTCATCCCTGAGGCGATCCCGCGCAGCATCCCCACCAGCTGGATCCCAGTGAACTGGCCATCATTCAGCTGAGCACAGGGAGAGAGAGGGTGAGACAGACTCTCAAACACACACTCAAACACACACACACACACACTCACTCACCCGCAGGAAGGAGTCGAGCGCCCCGTTCTCCATGTACTCGGTGAGGATCATGACGGGGCAGGAGGCGGTGATCACGCCCTCCAGGTGGATGATGTTGGGGTGCTGGAACTGGCCCATGATGGAGGCCTCGGACAGGAAGTCCCGCCTCTGCTTGTCCGTGTATCCGCCCTTCAGGGTCTTGATGGCCACGCAGCTCTCCTTCCTGCCCGGGACCCTCAGCCGGCCCCGGCACACCTCGCCGAACTCCCCTGCGCACGAGAGATCACGTTCACACGGCACAATGGAGACACTCGAGACGGGCTTTCATCAGGTGTGTGTTCTGCAGTACTGCTGTTCATGCGGGGAACATGAGACTCGCGCCACACCTGCGCACCTCACACACACACACACACACACACACACACACTCGGTTCTCACCAGCGCCGATCACTTCCTCGATTTTGACAAACGACACGTCAATCTCTTTGGCAAACTCCCTCACCGCCTCGTTAGGATCCTCGTATGTGAACGGGTCGATGTAGACTTTAATCCCTGTGAGAAACACACACACACACATCATATAAAACCATAAAAGTACATTTCCTTTTCTTGAATTAAAATAAAAGTTAACTGAAATAAAGTAAAGTATTAAAAACGTCAAATACACAGAATAACGAAAACTTTAAGTAAAAATACAATGAAAACCGGAAATAAAAAATGAAAATCTTATTTCAGCTCATTTCTCATTTAACTCGATTTATTACAATAACTAACATTGAATTGAAAATGAATACAAACTACAAAGAAAGTATAAAAATTCCTAATTTCTAACAAAACTAATTGATAAAACTATCATAGTCTCAATGACACTGACACACACGTTAACAAAATTCCTAAAACTTCCACTAAAATTGACATGAAAACAGAAAATATAAAAATAAAACAAATAAAAAAATATAAAGAAATAAAAAACCGAATAAAAGTGAAACAAATACACTGTAAAATTACTAAAACTAACTAAAATTACGACTTTTATGGCTTTATTTCAGTTAAAACCTCACAAGATGATGTAGATAAACTATGAATTAATAATTAATTACATATGAGTGAATATCTATCTGGCAATCGACCAGTGTTATCTTAGCATCATTGGCATACAATTAAATAAAATATTATAAATTAGATTTTATTTTTATATTTTAGATGAAGTTATGGATTTTCTCGATATTAAAAACTGACAGACTGAATATATATTGGATATTGTGTAATGATGTTATATGTCATAAATGTTCAGATCTTACAGCACCAAACCTGATGTTTATTTATATTTATGAAAGTCTGTTGTAAAAAGAGTTTTTCCTACTTGATCGAACACATGATTGTGTCATCAGCTGAGATTAGAAATATTCATTCATTTTGGAGTTTATAATAATAATAATAATACAGTTCATGTAAATATTATAAAGCACATTGTGTTGTTTTGTTGGTTCACTGGCATCAACAGCTGTTGCTTGGCAACGGTAGACAACTGAAGTCCACATTTCACTGGTCTGGACCTGTTTGTGTAACATCACACACACACACACACACACACACACACACACACACACACACACACACACACACACACACACACACACACTCCTGACTGTGGGAGAAACTCACCCGGACCCATCAGGAACTGGCCACTCTTATCCGGGTCTGGGTCCCTGGTCCTGTTGGAGCGCCTGAGAAACACACACACACACACACACACACACACACACACACACTGTTAAACCAGCGTGATCTTATTCTGTGTTTATATGTGATAAGATTACACTGGTGTGTGTGACTGGATTCCTCTCGCATGACTCCTGTGAGTTTCTGTCTGTTGTGTGAGAGACCCTGCAGCTGTTCATCTCTATATGAGTGTGTGTGTGTGTGTGTGTGTGACATACTTCTGTCTGTGTGTGTGTGTGTGTGTGTGTGCTCCTGGGGTTAGATTCATTGTTCCAGTAAGAGTCTGTATGGAGACAGCACTGGGTGGACACATCCTGTTCTCCTCTCTCTCTCTCTCTCTCTCTCTCTCTTGCCCTCTCTCGCCCTATCTCTCTCTCTATTCAATTCAATTCAGAAAGCTTTATTTGCATGACAAAAAATACATCTTGTATTGCCAAAGCATCAAAACAACAGACAATTATTTAGAACATTTAGTACACAAAAGTAAAAATACTGTTATCATAAAACAATAATAATAAAAATAAACAAAGATTGGTAAATAAAATAAAAAGTATTTAAAAATCATTTATATAAAAACAAAAACAAACAATATTGAACATTATATAAGTGTGTGTAGGTCTTAGGCTGTGAGTGAGTGTGTGTTTATTGGATGTTTTCTCACTCACTCACTCAGAACAGGAAGAGTCACACTGAATTGAATGTGAATATATGTGTGTGTGTGTGTGTAAGCGGGTAGAGTTGAATGCATGTATGATAGTTATGAACCCCCCACCCAAACACCAATCACATCGTCACATATCTCACCTGAAGCAGAACACGGCAACAATCACCACGGCGATGAGAATGAGCAGTCCGATAGCAACCAGCACTCCAGTGAGCATCAGCCGCGACGGAGACTCTTCCTCTGAGAGACACACACCGTTAGATGAGGATGTGTGTGTGTGTGAGTGTGTGAGAGTGTGTGTGTGTGTGTGTGTGTGTACCGTCAGGAAGCGTGCTGATAGTAGCAGTGGTGCTGAAGTGACCGTATCCCGCCACAGTTCTCGCCCGGACCTGCACCTGATACTGAGACCCGCGGGCCAGATCGTTCAGAACCGCTGAGCTACTCTTACTGCTGATGTACTGCCATCCATCATCCTGACCCTGCGGCACAGGTCAGAGGTCAGGGGTCAAGAACAGGTGGAACACACACACACAGCACTGCATGTAGAACTATACTGATAACGACAACTATAACAATATCTAATGATAACTATAAAAAACTAAACTGATAACTATAATAAATATCACGATAACCGATAAATAGAACAATATAATAACGATATCTATGATATTATAATTACTATAACAATAATGTTAACTATAATAACTATTTATACTGTTAACAATAATAAGCATAACAGATAATATAACGATAATGTTAACAATAATAACTAACAGTACCTATAATGTTAACTATAACGCTAATAACTGTAGCAGTAACTCTAAGGATAGCGCGGCTGACCTTCAGACTGTAGCGCAGCTGATACTCCTGAATGTTGTGCTGGTTCTGCGAAGGAACCGTCCAGCTGAGAGAAACACTGCTCTCCGACGCTTTAGTCCTCCTGACCCCGGACACCGGAACGGCCACTACACACACACACACACACACACACTGTTAATGTATTATCTTAACGGATCTGCCGACAGGATCGTTTACACTCAGAGATGATATTATGATAAATGCACATATATACATATAGATAACATTAGTTCTCATTTTAGTTCATTTTCATGAATTAATTTTACACAGGATTGATTCTGATTGGCTGTCAATGTTTGTATTCGTCAGAGGAAACTGGCTCTGAAAGCGTTTCCTCGTTTCCGTTATCAGTACAGTTGCGCGTTTATAGAGTGTGTGTGTGTGTGTGTGTGATCTTCAGCACTGACCGTCTCTGCTGGTGGTGATGTTGATGCTGCTGGAGGCGGGGCTTGTGTGACTGACAGCGCTCACGCCACTCAGGGATAGGACAGTGAAGGTGTAGGAGGTGTGTGGGAGGAGCCCACGGATGATGACACGCCTCCCGGTCACGCCCACCTGGCCTGGCCTGTAGGTGACGCTGTCTGCGCAGGCAACACACACACCGGCGCGGCAGCACACACACTCCACACTGTAGCTGAGGTCTGAGCGCCCGCCCCGGTCCACAGGCTCCGCCCACTCCAGGGTCACCACGGTGTCATTGATCTGAGCGATGATGCTGCGCGGGGCTGACGGCGGCTCTGGGGGGGTCAGAGGTCACATACATGAGTCCATGAGAGTGTGTGTGTATGTGTGATAGAGTGTGTGTGTGTGTGTGTGTCTCACTGGTGCAGGCTGAATCTGGGAGGTCACTGGCTGCTCGGTAGAATCCTGCGCGACACAGACACACACTAGATCCAGCGGAGTGTGTGTTACTGTTATCTGGACACGCGCGACACACACTCTCGCCAACAGATGCTTTATACTGGCCTGATCCACACGCTACAAGAAAACACACACGAGAGACATGAGAGGACATTCACAACACACACACACACACACACACACACACACACACACAGTTTCTTTTTTTTATAAACATGTATTGAATTTAACAATTTTTTAAGGATATACATTTAACAAATACATTTAACAAAGCGTATAACAATTACACACACAGTTTCTCTCACAAATACACATACTCACACACACACACACACACACATCAATACTACGAAATCCAGCATTAGGGAAGATCAACTAGTCTAGTGCTACTGGGAACACCAGAGTTAATCATCGTTAAACGAAAGGGTAATTATAATTAACTAAGCGAAGTGATCTTGAAAATGCACTTGAATATATCGTTATTTTTCAAGGTATCGTATTGAAGTTAGAAATTCTAGTATCATGACAACACTAGGCGTGAGTATGTGTCTTTGAGAGAGAAACTGGTGTGTGTGTGTGTGTGTGTGTGTGTGTGTGTATGGGGGCTGGTGTTGGTTAAACACATTCAATCTGGTCTCAGGCCCTCAATGACCCGCCTGTTGTACTCAAATAATAGAGTCAGACGGGGCGTGTGACTGACAAACACACACACACACACACACACACACACACACTGAAGCAGGTGGCTGAATTTGTTTGTATTAATTGCGCTTGCTTTGTACTGGCCTTCTCTTTGTGTGTGTGTGTGTGTGTGTGTGTGTGTGTGTGTGTGTTTAGTTAAACTACGAGGTCTGAGTTAAATGTGACAAAAGCTCCTCTGTGGACATCCTCAAAAATACAAGATAAATAAATAATTCATAAATAATACATAAACAATGTATTAGAGAGCACATGATCTGCTGTTCCCATCTGTGTGTGTGTGTGTGTGTGTGTGTGTGTGTGTGTGATCATGAGAAGCTCCAGTTCTCCTCTATATCGCAGTCAGTGTTTCTGAAAGTCTTGAGTTTCTCCCGGGAACACGTCTCAATATTCCTCATTATAATAATTCATGCGCAGAATAAAGGGGCGGGGCCTGGTTGAGTTAGTTAGTAGTGTGTTAAACTGGCGGTTATGGAAAGGGGCGGGACATTTCCCAAACACACTCGAAGACCAATTATAACACACTGCTCCAGCCGACCAATCAGAGCACAGTGTGCTTTCAGGAGGAGGGGCTTCACAGAGACAGGAAGTAAACAGAGCGTTACTGACAGACTGGGAAGAGAGGAGCCGCAACAATGGAGAATATGAGGAGAATAATCAACATTCAAGCAGGAAAACATGATCTAGTCGAGCCTGAACACATCAGGACTGTGGAGGAGCACAATATGGGCTATGAAGACTAACGAGGATGGAGAAATAACGGGCAGAGCGATCATCATCCATCTGTAGTCAGTCTGATTACACTGAATAAAACAACAGCAGACGAACATCCAGAGAGAGAGAGAGACAGATCACATTACCCATAATCCTCAACCACACCCAACAGACCAATTCCCACTCATTAAAAGAGCATTTCATCAAGCTCTATTAACAACACCAGCTCTCACACACAGCGTTCAGGATAAACACAGCTGCTTTACATTGAGCTGTTCACACACACACACACACACACACACACACAGAGAGAGACTGCTTTTGTCATTAGGACAGACAGACGAAAGACAGACGAAAGACAGACAGACGACAGACAGACAGACAGACAGACAGACGACAGACAGACGAAAGACAGACAGACAGACAGACGACAGACAGACAGACGACAGACAGACAGACGAAAGACAGACAGACGACAGACAGACAGACAGACGACAGACAGACAGACAGACGACAGACAGACAGACGAAAGACAGACAGACAGACGACAGACAGACAGACAGACAGACGAAAGACAGACAGACGACAGACAGACAGACGACAGACGGAAGAAAGACAAACAGACAGACGAAAGACAGACAGACAGACAGACGACAGACAGACAGACGAAAGACAGACAGACAGACAGACAGACGACAGACAGACAGACGAAAGACAGACAGACGACAGACAGACAGACAGACGACAGACAGACGAAAGACAGACAGACAGACAGACGACAGACAGACAGACAGACGAAAGACAGACAGACGACAGACAGACAGACAGACGACAGACAGACGAAAGACAGACAGACAGACAGACGAAAGACAGACAGACAGACAGACGAAAGACAGACAGACAGACAGACAGACAGACGAAAGACAGACAGACAGACAGACGACAGACAGACGACAGACAGACGACAGACAGACAGACAGACAGACAGACAGGTCCCTCACCCCTGCAGCGGTCCGAGTCCACGGGCTCGTGTCCAGGTCTACAGGCACAGGATGACGACGGAGGCCCCACCCACTGCCCATCCTCCCCGCAGAACATGGTGGGCGGAGCTTCACTCAGGGGGGCGGAGTTCTCCACGCACACGCCCCCGGCCTGCTGCACCAGCGAATGAGGGAGCGTCTCTGGGAAGGAGGTGAAGGCCCGTGTGACGGGGGGGCACTTCTTGAGGAACACCCTGACGGCCAGCAGGGCCATGCACGCGCCCTGGGTCTGGAAGCCGAGGTAGAAGCCCCTCTTCGCCAGCGGACCCACGCGCACCGTCTTCACGTTCGACTTCTTCTCGCCGCCCCGACGCAACAGGAAGTCCGCCGCCACCGTGTCCACCTACACAACACAGCATACACACGTTAGCATGCGATCACTGCGAATAATAATGATATCTAGAACCGTAACGATAATGTTAAGTGTGTGTGTGTGTACCTTGGTGTAGGGGTTCTCCATCCAGGCGGGGTGTGTGAGCGTGGCGGTGTCCTCGTCGCTCTGGTACAGGTACAGGTTGAAGGTCTCCTTGCAGGTCCTGTAGGCGTTGGGCAGGGACGAGCACTCCATCATGGTGAAGCGCAGCTCCACGTACACCTGAGACGCGCCGCGCCGCGGGATGAAGCTCGTGCGCAGCCAGTGGCTCGACACACTCTCCAGCGGGCAGATCTGGAACGTGCGCACGCTGTTGCCCTCGTCATCCAGCCCCGTCACCTCGTCCCACTGACACACACACACACACCATTAAAATCTCTAATATATTAAAAAAACATCCATATTTAAATCTTTACCAACTAAAATAACTAGCTTCCGGCAAACGACCGCGAGAGGCTCGAAGCGTTCGCTACTCCTACATCTACGCCACACATCGTCAGCGTTCTGATAGTTATACTTTGCAAGTTCTTAGCAACACCATCCGGCGGCCTGTACACAATAGTCTCTGTAACGGTGATGGAATGAAGCGTGCGTCTGAATGAACGCGAGCCGCAAAAGACCATGCAACTGATAGCAGTGAAAATGAGCGCTCCGCTTGATTTAAAAAACAACAGATTTTAGCGCTAGATCTCTTATTTAATGGCGAAATAAATTAATTATCTGCTATTTAACTGTAGTTGTTTTATTTATTTTTGTATTAGCTGTACAACTTTCACCCCAACTTTCATTGATGGCATAACTAATTTGCAAGCTGCTAAAATAAAGCATACAAAACATCAGCTAAAATGATCTATAAGCTATATGATTATAATCAGAGCATGTGCATGTTTGTCAGTGATTTATTTATATTAGGTTATTACAGCATTTAAAGAGCACAGACCTACACAAAGGAATAAGCCCTGTAAGAAATACTTTCCTTTTCCGGAAAAGTTTCGAAAAAGTATCGAAATCGCGATTCTTGACTTGGTATCGATATCGAAACATTACATTTGGTATCGTGACAACACTACTGTACAGTTATTTAATTCGCTGATTTCACGCAGCCGCCATTTTGGATTGGAAAGCGAACCCGGAAGCACAGATGGACGACGATGCCTTGGGCGACTGCGCCGCGATGTTGATATCCAATATGGGATACAGTTCCT